>NW_024344253.1:7801850-7960520 GCF_902729225.1 Pteropus medius
AGAGCTGGCTGGACACACGTGTTTAGACTCTATGACTGCGCATGTGCTGGCTGCAAAGTGAGCTTTATGTTTTGAGCGTCAGAACAGCAACAACAGCAACAATAAATTATACTAAAAAAAAAAAAAAAAAGGTCTACTAAACAATCATCCCCATCATGTCATAAATCCGTATTTGCTAGTGGTTTTATGTCGCTCGTTTTTAGAGAGATGAAAAAGTAAAATTCTATCATCCCATAGACTTTTCCGTATCCACTCGGTCGTCTCCATCCTTGTCCCTTTGTGACTCACTGCTTGCTGCGCTCCACTGTCTCCTCCACCCTGAGGAAGGCTTTCTCATTAGCCTTGCCCCCGTCTCCCTCCACACCCCTCAACATCCCTCAACATGCCGTGGGTGCTTGCACATTCAGATGGGATCCGACATGCGAATTTGCATTTGCTGATATCCTTTTCTAGAAGAGTACTTTATTTTTCTGTGTGTCAGGTGACAAGAAGGAAACAGGCAAGGGTATTTCCTATTTTCGGGTGTCTGAAAGTAAAACTTGGTGGTTTTTTTCTTTTGAAATAATTTTCTTACTCTATTAACAGATATGAGACACCACCCAGACTTCTATTAAATGTGTCTGTTGTCATCTTCAGGAAAGTAATTCGTTGTCTGGGAGAAACAAAGTCATGTTTGTCTACTGCCTAAAATTTAAAACACCCAATATGAGTGTATCCTTTCAGGGTGAACTCATCCTCTCCATTAATGACAACGTACAATTCCATGGTCCTTGACTGCAGAAGATCACGAAGGGCACATATTACTGTGATTCGCAGGGTTGAAGGACATTGAAGGTGTTCTTTGCTAACCTTCCACCCCAGGAGAGACCCCGTGAAGCCATTCTGCATGGTAGCAGAAATCAAAGAATCATAGGGTTAAGTCATCTTGTCCTTTTTCCTGCCTCTGGATAGAAACAGAGCTAACTCACCCTAGTCAAATAGAGATCTTTTACGTGATCCCCACATATTCTCTCTTTGGTGTTTCTGAAGGCAAAACCATGGTATGGTGGTGTGAGGTGACAATACAGGAAGTCAGCTGTGAGGCCAAACCAACAAGGATGCTCAGTTTTCCTTTCCCAGGCCCAGAGATCGGCCTGCGTTCCTGCGGTTTCCATGGCACAGAAACTTTTGTGATGGTTTAGTAGTCTCCAGGAGAAACTGGTCATGAGATGACGGCCTCTTCCTTGCCTGGTGCCAGTGGGATGAACCCAGTGACTTCATATGGCAGACCTTTTCCCTGCATCCTCGACCTGATTTTCTAAAATTTAAAGTTTTATAACTCAACCTCTTTCAGAGTGAGGTGTTATTTAATTACATAGTAAAACAAAGATAGATACATATTTTTGCCATGTTCACACCTGTGGGATTCTGAACTACAAAAAGCAGGAAAGGAGAAAGAGCAGAAGTCAGTGAAACCCTATAAATCATTTTCATTTCTCACCAGCCCTGTTTCTGATACCCAGGTATCTCTTTCTTCCAGCATTTTCTCTTCACTGAGTCCTCAGAGCTTAGGTAGAAAACAAGCAAGGAAAAGAACCAACAGGCACGATCAAGAAAGAACACTTTCTGGGAGTGAGAGTAAGTGGAGTGAACATTTATAGGGTGTGAGACTGGTTCAGACCTCCTGTATCAGTCCGCTGGGACCTCATTGCCTCAGTCCAGTGGGAATACACGAAGAGCAGGCCAGCAGCTCATGTCCATGTTGAGCGAGCCCCTCACACATGTAGGTCTATGCACGTGTGTGTGTATGCATGTGTACATGTGTGTGTGTGTGTGTATGTGTGTGCAGGGAGGAGGCCCGTGATGTGGAGGATATGAAAAAGGCTCAAAATTCAATCTTCAAAGAGGATGTTTTAATCCAAGAGTATCCCCTCCAAAGAATTCCAGTACAAAACGAGACAAATGCATCCTTTTCTCAAAGGTGTTGCCAAGAAACGTGTCAGATACTTGTGCTTTTCATTCAACGTAGAGCTAAGGCACAGTTCACAGGCTCGTCAAGACTGTTAAATAAAAATTCCAACCAGAACAGAATTATCTAGAGCTCCACGAGAAATCTGCTATCTATCACTGGCTTTAAGACATCTGGCTCTGCTAATGTCACTGTGTCCTGGGTACCTCTCCGCACATGTTATAGCCCGTGTTTACACTGTCTCTTTATTCACTCACTCTCTCATATCTCTTTGTTTTCCAAACAAAAAAGGGGAAGTATCACCAGTGTCCTGTGATGAAGTGTCACAAAATGGTGGCTGTGACATCTAAATAGGAGCACTCCACGGCAGAGCCAAAGTTGTCTCCACTTTGCTAAATGACAGTTCAGGGGGATGAAAAGTGACTTTCACTCAACTTACAACTGTTCTGTACTTTAAAGCATTTTCAGGCAGATTACTCAGAAGTGCGAACATTTTATAGCACGCTGGAAAACTGATTGCCAGGTCATTTTCTAAAGCTTGAGTCTTCTTGCATTTCATCCCCAGCTCAGCTGTTGACCTGGTAGCATAGAACCCTCTCAATTTTCCCATTTAAGAGGAGAGGTAAATGAAATGGGCTTTCAGTGTGCTTTCAGAAAAACATGATTTTTAGAGTCATTTAGAAATGGACACAATTGCTTTTTCTGTCCTTCGGCTGCCTAATAGAGAACAGGGTTTCCCAAGCTAAAATGGGGACTTCTGGAAGGATCATGAGCTCTAGGGCTCCGATTTTAACAGGCAACTCAGGTCTCGGAGGAATGGATTGCTGAGCCCCAGCTTAAATCAAATATGGTGGCAGGTGGGGCGAGAACCCCAGACTTGCTTAGGGGTACAGCCTCTGAAACAGGACATGTGGAGTTCTAACTTCAGTCCTTATATGCAACCTTGGTCGAGTAACGTTACATCATTCTGGATCATAATGATGAATGACATCATTATGTTATCAGTGGGATAACAGAGTAGCTACCTCATAGGATTGTTGTAAGAGTTCAATGAGCCCATCCATTTTGGTTATTATTCTGGTGTACAGTGATTACATGGTGGAGGGAAGAGACTTATTAATCATTGAGAGATTGGGAAGATGAAGAGTTTAAAGAAATTCAAAAGGTATTGGAAGGGGGCAATAACTTCATATAATTAACACCACATTTTATTTTATTTTATAAAAGCTCTCAGAGTTTCTTGCATTTCTGGGTTCACCTTTCCTGCCACCCCTGACATTTTGGGCTAGACTAAAGCAGCTTTCCCAAGGAGTGTATTTTGTCACTTTACAGTTAGTTAGTTGGGGCTAGCATTCACGGTATTTAAAATGACTTGGCCCATTTTTGAGGTCTTGTGTTACGCTTAACTATTTTCAAAAGCTTAGGGAAGTTCTTACCAAAAATGCCTTGGTGCATTCTAGAATTACAGAAATTTCTTTCCAAATCATAGCTGAAGAACCAGTTATACAAACTGTCAGTTACAAGATGAATGAGGTCTGAGGACCTAATATATAATATGGTTGCTATGGTTGATAACACCATGTTATATAATTGAAGTTTACCAAGAGAGTAGAATTTAAGGTAGATATGTGAGGTGATGGATGTGTAATCAACTTAATGGGGAGAATCTTTTCACAGTGTATACATACATCAAATCATCACGTTGTACACTTTAAATATCTTACCACTGCGTTTGTCAATAATACCTCTATCAAGCTAAAAAAAAAAAAAAAAACCCAATGTAGAATAAATGGGTCTACCTTCTCTCAAATGGAGAAAGGTCTTTTTTGGCCAAGGGGAGGGAATTTCTTTTCCTCAGCTCTCTCCCCAACTCTCAGTGTGACCCCAAATAAAAATTGTTTAACTCCTCAAATTTTCCTAATGGTGAGGTCTCCTAGTGCTAGAATCAGCCATGTTGCCATGTTTAAACACAATCAGTGCTTTTTGTTCACCCATGATTGAGCTTCTTTCTACTCGATTCCTTTCAAAAACTGAGAATTAGATGGGGAGCAGGGTATCTTCCCGTGAGTTCTCCCTATGTCCAAGGTCAGTAGTCAGATGAAAATTTGAATGATGCTCTGTCTCCTAGGATAGAGGTGTGTATATCTCATCATCATCAGCTTACAGCAGGGAGGTTTCCAGCCTGGAGGAGCTAGAAGCAGGTGCTAGCAAGTTTTGCCTGGCTCCATGATCAGGGGCGCAGCCACTGGAGCCAGTGCTTCATGCTTGTGTCACCATACAGGCTCCAAGTGGCAGGCCTGGGCCAGGGACCACGGCCCCTGCTGTCACGGCTCTTCCTTCTAGTTCATCTCCTCTTCCTTTGCTCCCTCAGGTGGGCTGCCTTGATTCCCCCACCTGGATCCTTCTATCCACTGGGGGCCTTTCTCTCCAACCTTAACGTCTCGGCAGGAGGAGAAACACCAGGCCTGGTGGTGAGGGTGAACTCAGGACAGGCTTTTCACCATAATTCTGAATTTCCTAGGTTTAGTCAGTGTCAGCCAGACTCTTAATGCTATTTTAATGCAGTTGTTTTGTGTGTGAATAATATGCTTTTTTTGCCAAACCTCAAGCCCTGGAACTAAGATCTCATAAAAATGTCTACAGTCCAAAGCTAATAGCTGTTATTCAGCTGTTATGGGTAAGGCCTAAAAAGTTTCAGATTGGTATTATTCTCACCAGAACAGTGGGTGACGTGAAGTGATGGAAGGCTGGTGGGGACCCACGTGCCCGAGGAGTAGGAGGAGATGTGCCTCACCAGCTTGTCCCCGTACCTGAAGGTCCCTGGGGCGGATTTTTAAAGTTCATTCTCTGCAGCCCCTGGTCACAGCTTTTCGTTTTGTGATCCTTCACTTGATGAACAGCCTCACCTCCCACTCACGCTGAAAGTTCTGGAACTCGTCTATGACACCTGCCACCTACCCTCCATCTCCCCACCATCCAGTCATTTCACCACACACATCCAGTCATCACCAACATTTATTCAATAAGAATTTACTGAGGGTTTATTACAGGGCAGAAATGTCCCTCAAAGTGATTTCCCTCCCTGGTCTCCTCCTGTCCAGACTGCAGCCAGTGAAGTTTTTCTCAATCTTAAACCCAATCATCTCATTTCCTAAAGAACCTTCTTCAGGGGCTCCCAGGTACCCTCAGGTTTATATCTAAGCTCCTCGGCAGGTTTACAGGGCCCTCATCATTTCCCTTCCAACATTGTCTCTGTCTTCGCATTCCTCATCTCGTTAACACCTAGGATACACTCTCACACACTGTACTCTAACCTTGTGGGATTTTTTTCTCACCTCCACCTGTAATATTTATCAGTTCCACTTCACCACCTTCCTGGCAAGCTCCTACCATCTTTCAGACCTCGGCTGTTGCAGAGATGTTGCAAAAATCAGACCGATGAGAAACTAAGCAGCACTCTGGAGACCTGGAGAACTCAGGTTTATTATGCCGGGTCCCAGAGGAGCTAGCTCTCTAAAGATCTGAGCTCCGAGCTCAGTTGCAACTTTGCTTTTATAGGGCTTATTTGGCATGAGCCAATTGGTTAATTTGTCCTCAGCCGGTTGCAAAGCGTGGGAGTCGCTATAGGTTGCAGGAAGTTACAAAGAGTTACAAAGCATAGGAGTTGCTATGGGTTGCAGGCAGTTACATTTGTTGCTTAGACAGAACAAGCAAAAGGGAGGATGAGTCTTTAGTTAATTTTGAGGTCACCCTGCTCTACCGTCTATGCAGCAAGCATATCTACAGAAACAGAACAAAGCTGATTATAAGGTTAGCCTTTTGCGTGAAAATTCCTTTTCTCAATGTCTACCTCACTTCCTCCCCTGTGCTCCATGTCCAGAATGGGTGGTCCTCTTGCGTTCTCCCACAACCCTTCCTAGGGCTCTGTCACAGTGTTGATCACTTTATTGATTATATAATTTTTCTCTTTATTCTTTATACCATCCCTCCACTCCCACACATACGCACATGTCCTGGGGGTGTAGAAACTGCCTTTCTTCTTCAAGAGTGTGTCCCCAGAATCAGCACAGTGCCTGGCATGAGGTAGGCTCACAATACATGTTATGGGGTAAATTTTGTCCCTCTCCAGTTCATATGGTTCAAAGCCTAACCTTCAGTTCCTCAGAATGTGACCTTATTTGGAGATAAGATTGTTGCAGATGTAATTAGTTAAGATGAGGTCACACTAGAGTTGCAGGGTGCGGGGGGAAACTTCTAATCCAATATGACTGGTGTCCTCATAAAGAGGAATACCCCGTGATGAGAAAGACACACACACACAGAGGGAAGATGATGTGAAGACAATACAGGGAGAAGATGATCTATAGGCCAAGGGAGAGGCCTGGAGCAGATCCTTCCCTCACCGCCCTCAGAACAACCAATTTCCTTGACACCTCGACTCAATTTCTAGCTTCCAGATTGTGAGACAATAAACTTCTGTTGCTTAAGCTACCCACTGTGTGGCATTTCGTTATGGCAGCCCTAGAAAATGAATACAATGTATTTCTTCACAGACTGGGTTTCCAACTCTTTGAAATGTGCTCCTATGAGCAAAGACTTTGTGTGTGCACAGATATACCCTAAACAGCTCCATATTCCACAAATAGATGGATCCACGAGAATGGCAGGCCCAGGTGGCCGTTAGTCATCGCAGCAAGCAGCCAATTTTAGCTTTTGAACAATTCCTCTCTCTCTGGGTATTCCAAGAACTTCACCCAAATGGGCAGGGGTGGCGCCTCTCTCAGCAAGCCCCCACAGCAGGGGGAACGTGAGCTAATGGGCAAGCAGGTGCTTGTTTTCCTCTCCCAGCCAGGAGAAGCAGCTGAGAAGGATGCAGGGGGTGTGACGGTGGGGCAGAGCAAAGCGAAGGGAAGAACAGACGCAAGAGCAGGAATGTGGAGCCAGAGCCATGTTCGTTTTGGACTCCAGAACACACCGCAGGATGTCGGTGCAGGCTGTACAGAAGCCAAGATGTCAGGGAAGAATGTCCTCCCTTCTTAAGAAAAGTTCTCCATTTGATTGCAGCCTCTAATAAGCAATTCTTCCAAATTTCTTCTGACTTAAGAAGTTCAGAGTATGTTGAGCTAAAGAAACACCAGGATCATAATTACGGTTATTACGGGGAGTTGTTGTATGCCCATCACCGCAGCATCTGGCTGTAATCACATGCTTAATGGAATGCAAGATGATCCACTGTTCATAATGGGTGCTTTCTGAGCCAGGCAGCCACCGAGTGCCCACCCTCCCACTTGAGGACCCAACAGAACAGATGTTTGTGGAAAGAGAAGATGCTCGTGCTTGTCTGGAGGGCCAGTGACATTGGGGCAGAGCTCAGGACATCAGTCCCATAACCAGGTCTTGGAGCTTATATGGTTCTAACCAGCCAGGTAAGTCAGGAAGATGGGTCCTCCCACCTCTGGGTGGCAGTAAAGGTGTGCGTGTGGGGTGGCGGTGGTGTCCTATTGCTCACCTTTGATCACATTCAACCAATGTGGAGAAGTGTGACTATGGGATGTGGGTCCATATTTGTTCTTGGTAACCTCAAGCTCTCGGCCCTATCCCTCAGCAATGGAGACATTCCAACACACTGCAAAGGCAAAATATAAGTCCCTCTAGTTAAATAATCCCTCTGAAGCATAGCTGTCTTGGTCTGCTCAGGCTGCTGTAACAAAACACCGTAGACTGGGAGGCTTAAACAAGTTCTGGAAGTTGAAAAGTCCAAGATCAAGGTCCCAGCAGACTCATTTCTTGGTGAGGGGCCTCTTCCTGGCCTGCAAATGCTCACTTTATCTTCTTGCTGTATCTGCACCTGGTGAAGACAAAGTTCTGGTGTCTCTTTCTCTACTTGTAAAGCTGCTAATCCCATCATGAGGACTCCACCCTCATGACCTCATATAAACCTAATTGTCTCCCAAAGGCTCCACCTCTTAATATCACATTGGGGCTAAGGCTTCAACGTATGAATTTTGAGGAGATACAACTAGTCCATCCATAATAATAATTCAACGTGCTCTCTCCATTTTTTTATGCTACTCATTTTTTCTCCACACCTCAGTTTTGAGAGCCGAGAAACGCAGGAGTTACAGGTGTCTGCACAGGCCATAGTCCCTACAGACAGGGCCTCAGGCTCCTTCAGGCCTCACCCTGCCCCAGCCTCCACACCACAGTGCTCACCTGGCACCCGGTGCTGGCTGCACCAGATTTTGACTGCGGTAGAGTCTTAGCTCATGTCTTTGGTGAGTTCCTTTAGGTTGGTACCATTAGAAACCTCAAGGTCACTTGATTTCACTGTGCCACACATTCCAGATATTGTCATTAATTTACCCAAACAGAAAACCCTCTAGTCATCTCATCTCTCCTGTATCATCATGCTCAGTCTCTGTGCTTCCTCTCTTTTATTCTAGTTTTCTGTGGCTGTCTTCCAACCGTGGTTCCAATGCAAATAAATTTTCCCTATTTCCTTAACTCATTCCATATCCAAAAATCTGTATGCCCACTCCCCAAAGCCTCTCAAACTCAACATGGCCAACCATAAACTTTTAATATCCCTTTTCCCACCCTTCCCCCTGTAAACCTAAGTCTGTGCCATTGACTAGTTCATTTGGTAATATCCCCACCCATCCAACGAACTTGTCCTTCTCCCTCTCCCAACAACTTACCTATCAAGTCCTGCAGTGTTTACTCTCAAAATACTGAAGATGTCAGCATAGAAGGAAATGAACATTTAAAGTAGACACCCAATTTTTTTTAAATTGAAGATCATCTCCCTAAAATGCATCCATTTTTTAATGAGGGGAGCTAATTTAATTGCTAGTCAAGTGACTATCTATACTTAAATTGTTAATTTAGCTTCACATGCATATTGAAAATAACAAAATACAAGATACTAATTTTGAAATTAATATCCTCACTCATATTTCATGAAACAGTTTTATTCAAACTTCTCATGTGCAATTTTGACATCAAGATCTTTGTCATACTGGAGCCACCTGTAGGATTAAGGTGGTTTTCTAGAGCAAATAAATCATGATCAATTCTGTGGTGTTTAAGACACAGTGTTTTTGTAACCCAGATGGGATTCTGTCTCTGGAAATGTTTCCTGAAGTCACAGGAATCCATGAAACAGCTGGGTTTTTTTTCAGCTGTGTATTGTAATGCTCACTATGTAGTCACTTAATACATTGATTTTAAAGTAATCTTTCAAACACTTGTTTATAACACGATCCAACATTTGTGATTGTGCAGGCATAATCCCAGGAAAATTACTGCAGCTCTATTAATTGACTTTGCCTATTAAAAAAAAAACAAAACAACAATAACAACAAAAACTGAACCAGTCAAAAGATCCAACACCCCAAATGAGCATTGATTCAAATATGCCTTCTCCAAACATAGGGTGACCATATACCCAGTTTGCTGGGGACAGTCTTGGTCTAACATGTTATCCCTGTGTAATTATCAATAGAACCATTTAAAAAGTGTCCCAGTTTAGATCATTAATGATATCATTACATACCAGTTTGTTGTTACAATTAAAGTAATCAAGAGAACTCCCTTAATAAAGATTTATGAGGACTCAAATATAAGGTCATACTATCTTTTTCTGAAAGATTATGTGGGGATGGAAAGCACTTAGGCATAAACAGCATTTCTCATTAACTCTCACAGTAGCCTCTCAAGTGGTTTCTCTCCTTGCAGGGAGACCCCCTCAGTTCAGTGTCTACTATCCCGTCTCTCCCCTACTTACAACCCTTCAATGGTTCCCCACTTACTACAGGGTTAGATCCAAACTCCTAATGTGGCTTACAATGCCCTTTTCTTCTGTGTCTTTTTTTGCTCCCCCAAACTCATTTCCTGCCGTTTGCTCTGTGAGAGGCTGAAACATAGCCTCCCCCAAAATGTCCTTGTCTTAATCCCTAGTACCTGTGAATATTAGTACCTGTGGATGTGAGATTATTCTAAAATTATCTGGGTGGGCTTGATGGAATGTGATGGTCCTTACGAGAGGGAGGTAAGAAAGTCAACGAGGAAGTAAGAAACAGGAGGGAAGTCGGCCAGAGGAAAAAAACGATATGATGACAGATGCACAGATTGGTCACTTGCTTTGAAGATGAAGGAAGGAGTCATAAGCCAAGGAATGCAGATGAACAGCAGCAGATAAGAAAATCAAGGAAGTAGGGAACCCCCTCAAAGCGCCCAGAAGGAAGCAGCCCTTTAGGATACCTTGACTTGAACTTGTTGAAACTGAATCTAGACTTCTGACCTCCAGAACTGTAAAGAGAATAAATTCATGTTGTTTCAAGTCACTCACTATGTTTGTGGCAATGTGTTAAAGCTGCCATAGGAAACACCAGTCTGTCTGACTGTCTGACACTCACCACCCATATCATGTTCTCTCTTGATCTGCTGCCTTGTTGCCGTCCCTGCTGCCTGCAATGCTCTTTCCCCTCACCCACTTTCCTTTCTCACTCTAGCCCCCATTTTCTTGGTCAAATCCTATTTACCCATACGACTCAGCTTGGGCATTCCCACCACAGGAAATCATTCACTGGCCTCCATACCTACATCTACCTAGTTGGGGTCAGTCCCCTTTCTCTGGCTCCCATGGTCCCATCAGACTTCTCTAGCATTTCTTTTACTGTAGTTTACTAAAATTGTCTATGTGCTTGTCATCCCCAACAGTCCACGAAGGGACTGTATGACAGGATTGTGATTTATTTATTTTTCTATCTCCACATTGAATTGGTTCGATGCTCAAGAATTGTTTGTGGAATGACTAAAAAATGAATTCAAATAATTTAAATATTTCTTGAGAAATATTTTTTTTTGCCATTTTCCAGGAAAGTTGAGGAAGACCCACCTATCGTTCAATATTCTATTATGTATTATCCTAGAAGAAATTGTGATTTGCTGCTAATTAGAGAGATCCTAGGAATCAAAACGGAGGAGATCCAGATCTCTTTCATTCCCTGCAGAGAAGGCTTTCTGGAATCCTGGCCCAGCGATAGATGTTTAATGTAGTAGAGGAAGCTTTCCCTTCAGTTGAAATCGCTCACCAAGGGGCCAGGGCTCCAGGCTCTAAGCTCTGTTGGGTGGTAGGTGCCTAAGTTCAAATCTCTATGTGCCAGAAATGTCCCATCCCGCATGTTAGCCCAACTAGACTGTGCTTTTACTCAGACATGTCCTCTCATCTCTACACCTTTGCTCACTCTTTTCCTCCTCCTAGAATGCTGTTCTCTCTCACTCTCCATGGTTTCATATTTCAACCTACTCATCCAGTGAAGTTCACTTTCTAAAACTATCCCAATTCCTGGTTGTTTTGTAGTTCAGATGAAAGGATATGAATAATTCAGCCCAATCCATCACCGCCATAAAAGCAGATGAAGTTCAAGTTCCTACGAGTTGGAGCCAACATTACTCTATAAAGGAGAGCACATTTTCAAGGGAAAGCAAGCATGTCTTTATAATGGTGGTAAAATCTGCCACGCAGGCCTCTGAGCATTCTCTTGTGTATATCATGTGGTTCAGTATGGTAATTTCTTCTCCTCTCTACCTTCTTTGTAACTGGGTGATTATATCGCACATCCCTGGGTACTAAAATTTGCATTGCAATATAAGGCTTCATTTGATGCTTGCAAATTATGGGCCCAGGGCTGAAGCTCTGATGTGGGATTTGCTTCCACATAAGTCAGAAGAAGTTACATATATATGAGTGCAGCTCTGGGAATAAAGAACCTCTTTTCATAATCACAATTTAATATTTAAAAATGAAATCTCGGTTACAGAAAAATAACAGGAGCAGGCCCACCAATGAAAGGAAGAGGAGAACTGAAATGAAGTGCCTTCATAAAAGTTTTAAAAAATACAACCACATACTTATTATACACTTGGGAGAAATGCCATAAAATTTCTCTTCAGGAAGAAGCAATGTTCCTTGGATCTCCTTTCTTGTTCAAAAAGGATTTGTTCTGAATTTTGAAGTCCCTACAGGTGAGTGTTCACAGGCATGATGGCATTTCAGAGGAAAGAAGTTATCATTGCTGGGCTGGGAAAAATGAGACAAGAGAAATGTGCTGCATCTAGGGAAATCACAGGTTATTGGTATCAGAGGACAAGGATTTTCATATAGATGTGCTCTTCCTAAATTAGGTTTTATAAGAATACATAGTTTCTGTTGATCTTGAATTCAGGAGGAAGCACGGTGTGTTGAGGTTGGGCAGTTACCCTGGAGGT
Organism: Pteropus medius; assembly: GCF_902729225.1. NCBI lineage: Eukaryota > Metazoa > Chordata > Mammalia > Chiroptera > Pteropodidae > Pteropus > Pteropus medius. The sequence goes on from NW_024344253.1 coordinate 7,814,071, forward strand.
AGAAATACCTGAGTTCTAGTCTCATTTCACCTCCTAATCACCTAGTAACCTTCTAACAAGATCTTGGTTTCTTCATCTATTATTCTGGAAGTTGAATGAGGATATCTTCAAGGTTCATTCCACTTTTAATGTTCTAGCTCTCTTATCCAGTGCTCCCTGGTATGTGATGACTATTTTAGTCAGGGTCACAGTCTATAGCAACCAAGGCAAAATCTGTACTCGGAAAATACTATTCCAGCATTGATCTACATAGAAGAGTTAGTGAGACACCAAATTTAGAGCCTAGTAGTTAGCCCATCTCTGTTTTGTTGGTCTAGGGAAAAAACATTCTATTCGGACCCAAAAATATTTCATAGGGTTAATTTCTCTGTAGAAAGTGTGTGTGTGTGCACATGCATGTGTGTGCGTGTGCACGCGTCGATATTAATGTGTGTGTGTGTGTTATTGTGTGTGTGTGTGTGTGAGAGAGAGAGAAAGAGAGAGAGAGAGAATGCTCTGAGAAGTACAGTATTGAAATTCACAGAATTGTCAAAACCAAAGGCAGGGAGGTGAAAATAAGGCAGTCCTGAGCTAATGTCTATTAGCAGAAAAATAGTAACAGAAAAGTACCTATCATTGTAAATAACACTTAAATAACACTCTGTTCTCTGCACTCTGGCTATAGTTTGTGTTTAAATAAGATTTATATGGAGTAAAGCAATTTCGTGTCCTAGGAAATTTATTAAATTAAATTATTTGTTTATTTAAAATGATCTATGATAAAATTCTTCTAATTTTCCATTAAGGTCTGCTTATTTAAAAATTTTTCTAATATAAATATTTATGATACAAATTCAAGGTGGCTGTTTTGTAACAAAATGGCACTTATTAAGAGGTTCTCAAATTTTATTGTTATGAAATTTACCCCATGTGGAATTTTATATAAAATGAAACTGGTAGGAACAATCTACAATGACTGTTCTGAACTTCAGTCTTCGTTTTCTAGTCATTTGACCTATTTGGAGGCAGAAAGCAGAGAGTTCAAGCTTTGGAGTCAGGCAATCTTGGCTTGAATCTTGGCATTGCTCCTTCTTTGTTAACTTGGGTGAATTTTGTAATCTGTCTAAACTTCAGGTTTCGCATCTATTAAACGGAGATGGTATCTTAAGGGATGATTGTGAAAATTGGAGATAATGTATCTAAGTACACAGTGAAGAACACTTAATAGGAACTCCATAATTGTAGCTATTATTATTCTATTCAATTGACCTAGCTGGTGGCAGTACTCCCAGCTTCACATCTACACACAAGATGAGAAAGCACCTATATATCCTGGATATGGGCATGAGCACAGGCTCTCTCCTCACTGCAGAATAGGATCATGGAGGAACCCTGCTGATATGAACACACAGGAAAACCACTCTGCACCGTCATACCCTGATTTTCCATGGGCATGGGTGACAGGGTTAGGATGGGCTCTCTCCCACTGTTCTAGCTATACCATCATGGTGAATGCCCCTCCCCCCACAGCGTTCTGTACTTTCATAGGAAGGTCTAATGCACCTTTGAGGGAGCCAGGAAGATGATGCTTGAGATGGGAAACTGGGCTGGAGGTGACTAGATCACTTCAAGCAACACACAGAATTTACAGAGAACTCAGTCTGGAAGAAGTGCTGTCACTCTCTTGCTCAGAACTCTCCAAAAGCCTCTCATCATTTAAAAAACAACATAACAGCAAGAAAACAAACAAGCAAACAGAAAGAGAAAAGAAAATGCCTTAGTGTGGTCTATGGGGTCTGACAGGACCCGGTTCCTGCCCACGATATTTCCCACCATTCTCTCCTCACTCTACTTTGGCCACACCGATCCTGCTTCAGGCCTTTCCCCTCTTGTTCCTTCTGCTTGGAAAGCCTTTCTCGGGATCCTCATGTGGCTGGCTCCTCGCTACATTGAGGTATCAGCTCAAAGAGGCCTTCGTGGGCAACTGTGAGTAAAACTGCCCCCTACCCTCTCTCCCTCCCTCTTTCTTTCCCTCTCTAGCTTCTTTCTTTTGTCTCCTCTCCTATCCTTACCTCCTACCTTTCTCTTTATTTTGAATTCTTTGAACTTACTGCTACTGGAACTTTATTTATTTACTGCCCCCCTTTTAATTGTCTTTCCTGCCCACTGGAATTTAAATTAAGTCTCATGAGAGTAAGAGATTTATGTGTCTTGCTCATCTCTGTATCTTAAGTGCTTACAACAGTGCCTGGCATCTAGTAGATGCTCACTCAGTATTTGTTGCATGAAAAAAATAATGAACAGGAACAAGAAAAGCAAGAGACTAGGTTTTCTCTCATCCTAGGTCATGACTTTCTATCTCTAGGATACTGTGGATATTTTCCAAATGCAGTTAGGTTTGGAGTTTAAATGAATTTCTATTTTCAGCTTACACAGGAACGTGACTACTTAAATCAGTTTCTTTTTAGAAACTATGCGGTGTTACATTTAGTAGTATTATGTTTTCTTCTAATTCAATTTACTCTAGTCTTAAAGCAAATGTATCTTTAGATTGATGGTGAAATCACCCAGACAGAGCTCTTTGTATATTCTCTTGCGTATATTCTGTGGCCATTATGGTAACGTCCTCTCTTTACCTGCTTTGTAACTGGGTGAATCTTAAAACTGCAGAGATATTTAGGTTCTCCACTGCAGCAAACCTATTTATGAGAACACTATAAATAGTACCAATAGTACTATTTATAAGGAATATTTGAGCCCAAGAATGAAAGCTCAAGCGGGGCAGGGGCCAAGACTGACTCTCTCACTGTTTTATACCTACCACTTAGCACAGTGCTTCGCACATCATCTGTTGAGGAGCTTAACTCTTGTTTCTCCTGGAGATGTTAGCATTATAGACAGCAAATAAGACTACTGATTGCTACCTTAGCTCTTGCATCTAAGTACCTAACCAGTAAAGTTATTGGGGCTTTGACTCCTCATTATCCTCTCCACTGCCATGATGGGAGGCTCCCCAGACTCCTTGGTATAAATTGAAATTTTTCTGCTGTCTTGATGCTTGGTGGCTTCATTCAGTGCACATTGCTTCTATAGCTACTTCTGTGTCTTTGTTCCCATGTGCTGCTACTTTGCGTTTGATGTTTGGCTGTGGTCACCACAAGGACCCCCAGAGGTGGAGCATGGTTACGTCTCAACTCATGGACTAGGCTTTCTCAGCCCAATCGTAGACAACGGTGTCTCACAGTAACTAGAGATTCTGTCAAGTGTCCAACATGCAGTCTGAACCTGCAGCACGCCCTTGAAGACCTCGGGATAACTTACCCAAGACCGTACCAGATGAATGAAAAGTACCACGTGACTCTGCCTGACCCCACCGGAGTATCCCCACGACTTTTGATTCTGTCCTACCTTAGAGTGATTTTAACATCTTCCCCACTGATCCTCAGCCTACCCACAGGTGCTGAGAAGACTTCATCATCTCTCCTGGCCTGAAAACTCCTCTTTAACATCTATTCCTAGTGACCTAAAGGTGCTCATGCCAATAAGACCGCAAGAGATCTGGAGTTACCGTCGGAAAGAGATTAATTCCTTACTTAGATTTTTGTTATGTACTCTAACTCATTGACCAACATCCAAATAGGAAAAAAATTAGAAGTGGAAAACTTCAATATAATTCCAACAATTCTTTCCCAAACCTTTTGAACTTAATACTTACTTATTTAAAAAATACTTTCAGGCTTGCCTCTCCTTAAAGAAGTAAGGAACTAAAATAAATTTTGCTTTATTGCCATTTACTTTATATACCATCAAAACTAAAATCAATGAAGCGTCTTTGATTTTTACTTTATTTCACGTTTTTTATGTTGCAGAATAATAGTTTAAGGATATTTCACAATAGCCATATTCCTGGCCCCACCTGCCTCTCCATTTCAAAAAGTCTGTCTCAGTTAAGGACATCTTTATCCACCAGCAGACATCTATCCATCAGCAGAAGATCCAAGTTCTTAATAGAATATGGACTTTTAACTCATCTTTTTATTATGCGGGACCAAGTAGAAGATTTTATCATTAACACATAAGTCAAATTTTTCCAGCCCAGGATAAACAGTGGACAGAGAAAAAAAAAATAGAGCATATATGCCCTAAAATGTTTAACAAAAAAACATTTGTTCATAGAATGCCTACTATGTGCTAGAATGTGTTAAGTATTGTTGATGCAAAGAGAATTAGCCATGCCTGTGCCCTTAAGAAGTGCAGAGTCTGGTAGAACAGACAGGCTTACTTACGTTATAGTTAAAGGGATAATTATTCTGCTGGATATAATTGATATATTTCAGACCTTTAATGGAACCAAGAGGATGGAAGTATCTCTTTGCCTGCTCTAGTCTGTGGTTTGGCTGAGGGAGATGGATCAGACCTTGAAATTCAAGAGAGGGCATTTTCTTTTTCCCTTCTTTCCTTTCCTCTCCTCGCCCTTCCTTTCTCCTGTCCCTCCTTCCTTCCTTCTTCCTTCCTCCTTCCATTTCTCTTTCTTTCATTCGTCCTTCCCTTCCCTTCCCTTTCCTTCCCTTTCCTTCCCTTCCCTTCCTTTCCCTTCCCCTTCCTTCCTCTCTCCCTCTCTTCCTTCCTTTCTTCCTTCCTTTCTCCCTCCCACTCTCCCTCACAAAACCCATCCTCTACCTTCAGCCAACCTTTCTTTCTCGTCTCTCCACCAATGTCTGCTTTTCATTTCCTTTCATGACAAAGTGGCCTAAGTGAAGAACAACTCTACTTTGGACTTCTTGTTCCAAAATTGAAAAAAACAAAACAAAACAAAACAAAACAGTGCCTGTTCTCTTACTTTCTTTAAGATATTTGGTCTCAAAAACAATTTTACAATAGCCTTTCCGAGAGCCACCCACCCATCTGCTGAAGGTAAATAATGCTCTAGAGTCAAGACTTCCTTCTTTGTCACAGGAGGAAAGGAGGCTGTTTATCACACACTGGGAAGGGTGCCAGTATGTTTGTTGAATTTATTGCTAGCTTGTTTTAGGGTGCTGTTGGCTCATTAAACTGTGTTTTAATGTTCAAGATACCTGATAAGATGTGATAAGACCATCTGGACTATACTAGGGGCAACGATAGCTATTTATACCTCCAAATTACCTACACTTTCAAATAAAGTGACCAAATTCACTCTCACTAATTAAGTCTTATCTCCATCAAAAATATAGGCAAAACCATTTTTTAATAGTTCTTCAATCTGTTCTTGCACTGTGAATGGATTCATGATAGTTTTAGATTTTTTATATCATGTATTTATGCAAAGTAGTTTAAATTATAACAGATATTTATGTTAATAATATCAACTGTATACTGACTTTGAGCCATTAGAACATTCTACATACATCACTGTTATTTTACACACATAATTTTTATTTCAAACTACAACCATGCAAAATAAGTAGTGTTACTATTTTTCAAATAAAAATAGTTGATCATCAGAAAAGTTAGGTATCTTTTTCAAAACTATACCACTAGTAAATGGTAAAGACAAGATTTAAGCATAGATGTGTATATTAACACTATTATATGTATATATTTATATATGTCATGTTAATTATATGATAAGTCATCCTCATGTTTATTTTGTTTTCAAGAATGGTTGTAATTAAAATATAACTTTTTTTCCACACAAAAAGCTAGTTTGAGGGAGAGGAGATGACAGTTGATGACAGATGTCAATAAATTTTTAGAACTAAAAAAGGAGTTTTTATTTGTCACAAAATGTAAGCATTGAATATTTATTTAATAACAATTTAATAAAATTAAATTAAGATGATAAGAGAGGGAAAATGTCTGGGGAGTGAAGCATCGTAAATATGATGCCTAATTCCTTTTTGCCCATGGCAGGAAGCCAATAGAAAAAAAATGAGAATATTAAAAAGAAGTTTAAACCCAGGTTAGAAACATGGAGATAAATATTAGGAGATACAGTGAAAAAAATTGAAAATAATCACTCGTGAAACAGGGCTGGAGGATGGGGAGGACTAGAGTCTTATAATACACTTGATTTTTAAAATTAAATTTGAGTATTATCTTGATGCAAAATAAAATAAAATAAATGCATGTACATTGTAGATAACCTAGAAAATACAGATTAGTATAGGAATAACAAAGATTATCTCTGAATAATTTCACCACCCAAGTTTTGCCATAATTAACATTTTAGTGTTTTCTTCCAAAGAATATTTTTGTTACAAACTAAGTATGCATATATGTTTATATACATATTAAAAAGGATTCTGTTTTTGTTTTTGTTTTTAAATAATGTCATAGGAATTCTCTTATCTGATTAAAAATTTTTCCTAATTTTGCATAATCAGTTGTGTGGATATTATATAGTCATTTTTCTACTGTTGGGCACTTAATTTTTAAAATGTATTACTTCATTTAGTTATTATATATAATGAGTTCCTTTCATTATAATCCTCTTTAAAAAAGAAACCTTGGAAAAGTTACATAATGTTCTGTTATGGGCTGCGTTTTGCCCCTCTCCCGCAATCCACATGTTGAAGTCCTAACCCCCAGTACCTGAGAATGTGAATTTGGACACAGGGCCTTTAATGAGGTAATTAAAATGAGATTATTAGTGTGGGCCCTAGTTCAGTATGACTGATGTCTTTATAAGATAAGGAAATTAGTACACAGCTGCAGAGGGAAGACCATGTGAAGACACAGGGAGAAGAATGGTCATCGACAAGGCCTCAAAAGAGACCAGCCCAGCTGACACCTTGATCCAGACTCCAGAACTGTGAGAAAATAAATTTCTGTTGGTTAAGCCACGCAGTCTGTGGTATTTTATTTTGGCAGCTCTAGCTAATGTGTGTGCCTATGGTCATGTCACTAGTGAAAGCTAAATCTGGGTACGAATCCAGGCCTTTTGAATCCAGATTTCACATCCGAAAGCTCTTTCCGTAACACTCTGCTGTATTAACACACACACACACACATGCGCGTGTGCACATACATTCAGCTTCCGTGAAAGTCACAAGCTGATACTCCCATCTTTCCCCTTTGCTTTTATTTTTACTTTTCTCTTTATGTCTTTCATAATGTGTCCAGATTCTCCTTCTACTTTTTCCCTTTCTGCTAGTCTTTCTACAGTTATGCCTGGGCAGTTATTCTCACTGTAAATATCTGTTTTGAATACCTATCTATCTACTTTTTATATCCTGGCTTGTAGGTGTGTAACCATCTCACATTCTGTCTCCTCAATTTGTTCTTCGAGGCACATCTGGTTAAGAACATGATGTCACCTGGGGCTCTCAGGTGCTAACTGGGATGGATAGAGGAACAAACTCCATGGCATAATGTAATTTTTAATATGAATTGAGATTTGATGTAATCAAAAAAAAACAAAGAATATAGTCACTGGCCTGGGACTTTGACTTGTAAAAATTACAGTTTTAGCTACTTTCTCCTTATAACACTCAGAGCATTGTCTCCCCCTGCTATCCCCCAAATTCCACCTTCTTCTCCAGGATCCTATGATCAACAAAAATAAGTAACATTCTTTGTTTGAAGCAATTCTTGCCTTTATTTAAGCAGGTGCTAATTAATTATAGACATACTTAGCATTTAAAGGGTGTGTTTCCTTTTAAGTCTTTAAAACACATGTTCACATTCAAGTTTCCAACATAAAAACAAATTTCAAAGAGAAGAAACACAAAGAGAAGAATAAAACCTCAAATCTTGACTAGTTCTGGTTCATAGAAATGAGACAGGTAGCTTCACCCTCCTGAAATCAATATTTTATTCTAAAGTGAATGGAAGTCACTCTGGCTTAGAATCTCTTTATAAATGATGAGGGCTTTGAACTCTTCTTTCTTAAAGTGCAGACGTGAGTTACATACACTTTCTAAGAAGTCACATGCAATTGGTAGACGTGTTGACATCCAGAGATTAGTTGTGTCATGCATTTAATTTCCAGGCTCACAGATTTAAAATATCTTGAGAATGACAATGAGAGTTGACAATGAGGGTTGCTAGACACTGAAGAATTTTTTGAGATAATATTCTTATGTCTTAGAATCTACTTTCTTGAAGTTTTAAGAAAATTCGATAGCATCTCATATTTCTCCAGTGGTTCTGCCTTAAGGCAGAGAAATGGATTTAAATGGCTTCTCAAGACCCCTTGAGCCCTAATGAGTCTGAGCTTGCCACCTCTTCTGCAGGCCACTAGGCGATGGCAACCACTAACCACAGGAAGTTCTATAACCCACGAAAATAGTAATTAGTAAGAGGCATATCCAAAGTCATTATGGAATCCGTTCACCTTCTTTTCCTCAGATGCCTTAAATGTGTTAGAATTAAATTGAGGGATGTCTATAACATCCAGAGAATCAATTTGCAAAAGGACTAATTAAAGAGGATGTCATTTTTTTCCTCTCATCTTTTTAGTTTTACAATTTCTAACGAAGCTTATGAAGATTCATTGATGTGTTCTAAAGAGTTGTGATTGCGGGAACTTAAACCTCTTTAATCTGGAATTTGAGTTAAAACCACATCAAATTAGGAGAGTGCCAATTCTCTTTCTTTTAACGGTGTAGATGAAATGTAATCTCAGTAGAGTTTTTCTTAGAACCCATCTGGATGCCTGGGAAAAGTAATACGAAGAATCCAAAATGTGCTTGGCATATAAAATAATGAGCATGTTTTGACATGTTTCAGTTCATTTAAAAATTTTCACTCTAGGTGTAAAAGTAAGCTTTGACTTGGAAAATATTTCTGGATTGTATTAGGACTGCTTTTTTTTTTCCTGATATACCTTTTAATGAATTGCAATTGTATGAAGATACAGAGAATTGAAACTTGCATTGTAGTAAAATGAGTAATTGTATGACTAAATAATTTCCTTTTTTCTCAAGAGATATGTGAATAATAATGGCCCCAGATGTAACCTTAATGTAACCTTTGTTCCTTCGACATTCATGCAACATTTCTTTCTCGTGGTTGAGTTTCTCATTAATGGGTTATTTACATTATCCTAATTTTTCTTTCATATTTAGATTCTAAGTACTATAAGAGTGATTATATGCTATGTAAGCATTATTTAAAGACATCTCTTTTCTAACATCTTTTTAGAAAACACAAAGTCTTAAAATTTTTATATTTACTCTCTTTGTTGTTTTGTTTGCTGCAACTTTTATCCACATCACCTCGTCTATACTTTGTGCGTAAAAGGTAATTCAGCATCTTTGGACATTCCCTTTGTGCTCAATTTCATGTCAGGGTACCTAGAGGAGATACAGATATGTTTAAAGGTCTCAAGTGCTTATCAATTGAACAAAATTAATTTTATTCTGTATGTTTTTAGTTTGAATATATTGAATTTTCAGTTGGCAAAAAAAAAAAAAAAAGTCGGTAATACTCTAGGTTCTATATTTTCCTTTCCAGGTTGGTCCAGTTTAGGAAATGGAACCCTCTCAAGTCATAAGCGGAGAGGCAAAAGCCTTCAGTTGCTTCCATGTTACTGAAATCTTGAGGTAAAATACCACATATTTGGGTCCTTGATTATATTCTCTTAAACCCTCATGTGTCTTGTGTGTTGTCTCATCCGTCTCATGACACTTGAGCTTTTGAGGTCAGAGCTATGCCTCATGTGTGTGTGTTCTTCTGTCTGGGTTTCTGATAGATGATGTTCAATACGTATTTTGTTAAGCGAAACAAACTGTTAGTGTTTGATGGCAATTACCATTGCCAAGCGGTTTGATATTAAAGTTAGTCTCCTCGTATCACCTGGACAATCTGTGTTCCCCCAAAGCAATCCCTATGCCCCAGTGAATTCCTCTATTCGATAAGGTTGTTCATTCAATTACTTTTAAGCAATTCACTTTTAGTTTTCTTGATTCAAGTAGAATTCTAAGTTGGTCTTATTTTCTTCATGTTTATAATTCTTCTCAAACTCTGTATCTTAAATTTCTCTATCTTCTCGAACATCTTAACCTTTGACCATTAGGGGGATTTGCCATCATTCCCCCAAACAGTTGCTGGGTATTGGGTGCTCATTTGTCTGGTGCTCCTGACCACAGTGAAGCCACTTGTATTTGCTTTGGATGCATGACTGCTCACATCTACGTGATTATCGTATTTATTCCCAGCTGAGTATACCCTTGAGGGGTTGATGGGAATTTGGGGATCATACTAGTCCTCACATGTATTTAGTTAAATAAGAGAAATTACTGCTGAACTCAGTCTAACCAAAAAGGGGAAATTTTTTATGAACATGGGGTGCCTATCAGAGGGGAAGACCGTGCAAACCAGAAGTCACATTATCTCCAGGGATGTCAGGCCTAGAACCAGAGGCTCTGTGACAAGCAGGTTTCTCCTCCCTCTCCTGCCTTCGTCTCTTTTCTCCATATTCTTCTCTGGATTAGATTATTTCCCTCCTACTCCATACAGGCTTTCCACGTGTAGTAAAAATATGGCTGTTGCAGGTCCATATCCTTCCAATTCTATAAATTAAAAGGCAAAATCGTATTTTCCTTGGAGATTGATTGTAAATTGTTTTTTGTTTTGAACAAAATAGTGCTCTCTGTGAGTGAACTCCAGATGTAGCCCTGGAGAAGAGAGGAGAGGAGAGAGAATCAGAGAGGAAGGGAGAAGGAGAGAAGGAGAGACAGAGAGAGGGAGGGAGGGAAGGGAGAATGGAAATGTGTGATATTTATGGTGGTGAATGGAGTAGGGTGAAGTTTCTGCCATGTGGGGAGGTCAGTGAGGGAGCAGGAATTAGTGATGTAGAGGTAGATGTGATTAGAGAGAATAAGTATAAAATGAAAATGAAAGGCCCAAATGGGCTCTGAATATCTACCGCAGTGTTCAATGCCTGTGGGTAAATGTGGAGGCCAGCTTACTGTCGCAGTGGAATCGTGGTTGTTACAGAACGCCCTTTGCCCTCCTTCCCCTCGTAAGCATGATCACCATTGATTCAAAAGGAAATTCACGTCACTTGAAATCATCTTCTACAAATGTCCATGTCTCTCTTTGTATGCTTTTTCTACCACCTTGTGTTTCTGTTTTGATAAACTTTTCATCTTTAAAAGGTATCTATTTTTTCTGTTCTACTTATTTTTTTAAAAAGTATTTTACTTACTTAATTCCCTTCAGTCGAGCTTCTATCTTCACCCACCACGAGGATCTCCTAATTATTAATTGTCATGGTTCCTTCTCCAGCTGATAATCCTTATCCCTTCTAAGATCTGACACTGCTATTTCCACATTTTTGAAACTTGCTCCTCTTTTCGTTTCCCGGACACCGCTTTCTTGTGTTTCTCTGCGTGCCTTGGCTGACTCCTTTTTCCTATGTTTCCTGTGAATTTGACATGGCCAAAAGATCGTGATGTTTTTCTCTTGACATTCTGTAGATTCTGTTTGGAAGAACTCACCTTTACTCCTACATCACGACGATTTCCAAAGATTTACCTCTAGGGCTTTTCTTGCTCTTGCTCTTCATTCAGACTCTTTTTTCAACAACCATTGGACAACTCCATCTTCATAGTCTCCAAATGCTGAAACTCAGCACGACACAAACCAAGTTCTTTCTCTTTGTCTCTGCTTCTTTTTTCTTTACTTTCTATCTGGTTCAATCCAACAATCACCTGGGACAGAACTGCTATTGTTTCCCAGTATCTATTCTCCCCATTTTCCATAGTAATATAATTCTATATTTTTAGCTGGACTAATGGCCATTCAGAATAAAGGATACTTTTCCAATTTCTCTGTGGATAAGTTTTGGCCAAAGCAATGAGAATGGATGTGTCATGTGGCAGCTTCTGAAAACCTTTCAAATATTCCTAACATCTTTCCTTTGCCCTTGTTTTTTTTTTTTTTTTTTTTTTTCCCTCTTCCTTCCTCTATCCTGCTGTGCGGAATGTGAATGAGCTTGAGCTGCCATTTTGGACCATGAGACCAAGGTCATATCTTAGGAATAATGAATTATGTGCAGGAAGGAGCCTGGGTCTTTGAGGGCTTAAGGAACAGAGCCGTTCTAAACCTACATTGTCCGGACTTATATACAAAAATGATAGTGAGCTTTGATCTTCTCTAGCCTTTGCTATATTTTCTCTTGGTTACTCACAGCCAAACCTAATTCTAACTGATATATCAGCCAAACGAAAATCCCAGAGTAATGCTATACAATCCTCTATCTTCCAAGACCCACAATCAATCAGTCATCAAGTTCTACTGAGTTTACCACTCTGGTGTCATTCTGTCTTTTTTTAAACCATTAGTTTTCCAACGTTGGTCTTCAGTTTCATTCTTTTTCAATATATGCTCCACACTGTCACCAGAATGACCTTTCCCAAAGTGAATTAACTCCCTGCTTAATCTTCTGCAACTACTATCAGCAGTTCTCAGTGTGGAAAACGCTTCATGATCAATGCCTCATAATTTATCTCCTGCCACTCTGCCATGTTCATGACTCTCCAAACTGTTTAGAGTTCTGGACCATGCCCCCTTGTATCACATCTCTGTGCCTTTGCATGTGTTGGTCCTACATTTGTTATGCCCAGTCCTTTTCCTTCTCAACATTCATCTGGAAGCTTTATGCAAAACCCCTAACTCCCAAGGATAGGAGAGGGACTGATAACTTCTTCCTTTGCGGCAGGAATGAACCTCGCATACACATCTGTACTGTAGTTTTCACTCTGTTCTGTAATTACTTGCTCATACGTATCTCTCTTTTATACTGTGTAACCATCTCTTTTCTCTTCTTTTCCTCAGCGTCTAACCCTGTGTCTGGTGCATGGTAAATGCAGTGACTTAACTGCGTCACTGCTTCCACCTTTGCACCCATCTATATTACTTTCTTGTTGGTGCTATAACAAATGAGCACAAGCTCAGTGGCTTCAAACAAAACAAATTTATTATCTTAGAGTTGAGGAGATGAGAAATCTGAAATGTTTTGGCAGGCTGCATTCCTTCTAGAAACTCTAGGGGAGAATCTGTTTCCTTGCTTTTTCCAGCTTCTAGGGGCTGCCCGAATTTCTTGGCTCATGATCCCCTTCTGTCTTCCAAGCCAGCAATGATGGTCAAGTCCTTCACATTGAGTCATCTCGCTCTGACTCTCCTGTCTCCCTCTTTCACTTGTAATAACCCTTGAGGTTATACTGGGCCCACCCAGATAATCTAAGATAATCTTTTCAACTCTTCTTATTTGATTAGCAGCCTTAATTCCATCTGCAACCTTAATTCCCCTTGGCCATGTGACATGGCATATTCAGAGGTTCCAGGAGTTAAAACATGGACATTGCTCTGCCTATCACACCAAGTCAAGTCTATTCTTATCGCCGTAGCCTGAGAAAAGTCCATTAAAAACATACGATAGATAATATCACAGCTCTGCTTGAAACTTGCCAATAACTTCTGATCTCAGTTAGGGTAAAAGTCCTTGTCGTAATAATTCCTGTGCCTTACACAGTATGAGCCTCTTCTTTCTCCTCGACCTCTGGCTTGCTCTGCTCCAGTCAATCCCAAACACAGCAAGGAAAATCTTTCATCAGGGACTTTTCCTTAGATATCCACATGGCCCACTCCCCCACTGGCTACAGAAATCTGATCAAAGGTCAATTTATCCATGAATTTCTTGACAAAATTATACAAAATAGCACCTCTCATTTTTCTGACAATTCTTATCATCTTATTCTATTTTGTTTTCCCTATAGTCCTTATCTTTATATAACCTACTATATATTTACTGTTGTTTTAATTTTCTGTTTTACCCATGTGAGTTAAGGTGAGAGTAGGATTTTTTGCTGTTATTCACTGTTGTGTCTCTAGTTCTTAGAAAAATGCCTGGCACGTAGAAAACGTTCAATAACTATTTAGTGAATGAAATAAATGCATAGATGCAGGCATAAAGCACTGTTGCTTTATTCAGGGCTGGAGGGATTGCATGAGGTGAAGGAAAATGGAAGGCCAGTGTTAAGTAGAGAGCCTGGATTTATCACAAATCTATTTTTTTAAATAAAAGAAATTCTCTCTTCTTTATCATTAAATGAAGAAGCCCATATCTGCCTCTAAGGAGAGTTTATAAGTCAACATGACTTATAACTTTTAGAGTTATAAGAACTTGTTTTAAAAATACTTCAGGAGAGGGGGAGATTGCCCAGTAGCACACAGGGCCCATGGCAGATGCCATGCAGAGCTGGCACCCTGGGAACCCCTGCACACACATGGTGTGAGCCTCAGAGCCAAGAAAAAAGGAGTACATGTTAAAATAGACATATTTAAAACTTTAAAAAATTCCTCATTGTTTTTTTCTTTTTTCTTTTGTCCCAGAAATGTTGAAAATAGCTAACTCCTTCATGATTAGCACATATATGTTCCTGATGGAAATCCTTTGTTATGCAAATGTTTAAGTGGTAAAACCTATAAAACACACATACACAAACCAGGATATTCAGAAAATCTTAAATCTCTAAGGACAATAGAATTCTCCAAGTGTAGGTCTAATGGTAATGTATTGAAAATAGGTCCAAATTTCATGCAAAAAGTGTTCTAGAAATGGTTGGCAGCTCTTCCCTGAGGTCCGGCGGAGAACTCTGGTGCAGAAACCACCTCATGCTTTTCTGTGCCCCAAATCGTTCTCTGCGTCTGAATCTATTTCTAACTTCCATCCCCTTCCACAGCTTTTGCCCTGTGAGATTCTTTACGTAATGTTGAAAATGAAACAAACAAACCCAAAGAACCAAAACCAAAATAAGTGTAAAGTTCTTTTGGCTGCATTTTTACCCTTAAGGCAGACAAAGAAACAGCTGATAAAATCTAGTGCCCTTTAACATGTATTTAGCCTCTCTTTCTAAGGTGCATTAATTCTATACATTACTTTCAGAGTGGGGAATATGCTCACTATCTTGACTGTGGTTATGGTTTCATGGTAGATATGTGTGTCAAAATGTCAGAATGTGTACTTTAAACATACGTGGTTTATTCTTGCCAATTACACCTCAATAAAGATATTTTAGAAATTTAAAAATGCACACACATACACACACGCACACAGAGTCCTACTTTCTAAAACTCCACTGTCCAATAAACTCTGGCAGCAATTTAAGTTAATTAAAATTAAACCAGATTAGAAATTCAGTCTCTTAGTTGATTAGATACATTTCAAGTGCTCGATAGTCACATTTGTCTAGTGGCTCCTGTACTAGACAGTGAAGACAGAGAACCTTTCTGTCACTGTAAAAAGTTCTATTAGACAACATTGTTGTAAATAATTCTTCCATTTGCCCCTCATCCTCATTTTCATGATCTATCTTATTTTGTGCCCTTATCAAAACAGAGGTCTCCTGCGTTCCAGCTCCACATCAAAACTAGGGCGATTTTTCTAAAATGCAAATCTGCTCATCACTCTTCTGCTCAAAATCCCTACAAGATGAAATTCAAACTCCTGCAAATAGAAGCTGTGGAAAGGACCAGTTTGTCCTCATCTTCTGCCCGGTTCTTCTCTTCTACTCTCCATGTGCCTCTTCTCTAGAAACGCTGCTACACTCACCCCCTTTGCCTAGAAAGCTCTTCATTTGCATTTCTACTTGGTATATTTTTGCTTATACTTTTAAATTAAAAAAATTATCTGTGAATTCTTCCAGCTCAATTGGACAATTAAATGGATGCTGTCTTTTGTCCTATGGCTTATTTGTTTTAGGGACTTACTGAGATTTTCTTTGTGGGTTAATATACAGTTATTTTTATCAGTGTTTTATGTGGACCTGAAAAAGAAGGTCCAATCTGTATTACAGAGTAGGAAGTTTGATTCGTATATTTTACGCCAGCCTTATTGATGGCATTTTGCATTATGAACTATATTTTCTCTGTTCATGCCTCGTCTAGAGTGTAATGTATATTTTATTAAAAAGGACCATATTTTTAATAAAAGTTTTTTAAAGGCTTTAAACCTAAATTTTTTTGACTATCATAATAAAATAAATATTCGAATCCTCTCAGTTAAAGACAAAGTATTCGGTACAGTTTTAGTGTCTTTTATTTTCACCCAAGCACTTCATGATTCTTTAATCTCATGCTTCAGGTCAGGTAATTATGTAATTTATTTTCTCTTTCTTTCTCTGTATGTGTATGGAGTATCCATTTATCTATCTATCACCCTATCTATCTGTCTATCTATCTATCTATCTATCTATCAATCATCTATCTATCTATCATGGGGTGGGGCCCTCATATGACATTAATGCTCTTATAAAATGGGCCATGAGATCTTCCTCTTTCTGCTCTTCACTACGTGAAGCTACAACAAGAACAGGATGCTATAAAATAGGAAAATTAAGGCAACATTAAAAAGAAATTTTCTAAATTAAAAACATGTTAGCCATTGAAAAGCTCTGTAGAAGGATTAGAAGATAAAATAAGAAAATTCTCAAGAAAGTAGAGCAAAAAAGCAAAAGATATAAAAGCTTAGAGAAAAGGTTGTAGAATTCACCAGTCTAAGCTGTCTAACATCTGAAAAACAGAATTTCCAGACACAAAGGACAGAGAACAATGAAGGGAAGAAATTGCCAATAAATAATTCAAGATATTTTCTAGGTTTGAAAGACATTAGTTTTTTGATTAAAAGGGATTTGGAAGGGATCTCTGCCCAACATCATAAATGAAAAAGTTGTATTCCAAGGCACATCAAAATAGAATTTAGGAATATCGGGGATGAACAGAAGATTCTACAAACTGAGGGAGAGACTCTCTGATGTGTATCGGACACACACAAAATATCAAGAGTCTTAGAGCTAATTCCAATTTCCTTTGTGATAGGACTCTCATAGCCATTAGGGCAAAAGGTTAAGACTCAGGCCGATTTCAGTATGTATAGTTACAGACTTCGTCTTCCAAAATTGTATGTAATTTTGTACTGTCTTCGAAATTTAAAGATGATGAAGACAGTATAGGAATTGCTGTACATTAAAAATTACTAATTTCTTAAAGTTAAACAAAAGTTCTAACCCTTTGTAGCATGTTGACCTCTTTCCTTAGTGTTCATAAATTTTTCTTATCTCAGAACTCCTGCAATGGCTATTGTCTATAACACCAACCTTTTCCTGAATTATATTGTCATTTGTCTTCTCTTTGTGTTTTGTTTCTTTGATTAGATTGTGATCTCTTGAGGGGCAGCAAATACCTTCCACTTTTAATTAGCCCTTCAGTTACTACCATGCTGTATTGCAAAAGTAATACTGGCTTCCATCTCTTGATTTCTTACTGTAAAGTATGTCAGGTATGCTGTAGCTGTCTCATTGCATGTCTACGACAGCTCTGTAATGAAGGGACTATTATTACCGCCACTTTACAGATGAGAACACTGAGGCTTAGAGAGGTCAATAACGAGGTCCCTCAGCTAGTGAACAGCAGAGATGGGAATCAAAGCGGTGCCTGTCTGCTTCTGCAACTCAAGATCCTAAGCACTGTGCTCTTAGAGCTCACCATTCAGTCCCTTTTTGTTTTTGACAGAATAGTTTTCTTTCAGTTTTAAGAAGGTAAACTGGGGAATTTGTCACAAAAGGCAATGAAAGTTGTTATTTTGTTCATTTCTGTCTTTTCTTGTCTCTCTGCTTGCTATTATGGTAGTCCCTTTTCACTAACTAAAGGGGCCATGGCTGGGACAGAGACAGAAATGAAAGAATACTGGAGGATCTTGGGGAGATCCAGAGTTTGGGGGTCTGGGGCAACAATAAATATGTTAATCACCTAACAATCCCTAAACAAGTTAACCGTAATGGTCCCAGTGCCCTGGGACCAACACTTACCATTTCTGTTCCCATATGGTGGGGGACACAAAAGAACACTGTTCAGGTTAGCAGGGGGCCTGGCGGAGTCCCAGCTCCACTCTGTCCCCACGCTCACACTCTTGTCTCCGGCCCCCTCGCCTGTCATTTCTCTCGATAAAAGGGATCAAGCCTCACAGCGGTGGGGAATGCTCACCACTCCCAGATTAGGTTATGACACCCGCCGTCTCAAAGAAGAAAAAGCACGAAATTTGTTGGGGAAGGGGGCGATGTGGACAGGAATAAAGAGAAGGGGCTTAAGACTGATAAATGGGCAAAAATAATGAGTTGAGAAACTGCCTTGCTAGAAAACGGCCAGAAATCTGTGAGAAAGAGGAGAAGGAGTCCCTGTGGAGAATGGAGCTTGCATGAGAAAGGAGAGAGGAAATCGTACACAGCTACTTTTAACATAGGATTCAAGCCAGGGCCATCCTCAAATTATTTTTCCTGTATTGCCTTTTTAAATGTAATATTTGATGCATAAAAAAGAATATGGATATTGCCCAGATTATTTGTAAGCTGTTAGAATTTCACATTCATGTTAAATAAAGTGTGAGAAAATATGCAGTAGGTAAAATGGGTTCTCTGCCCGGATGGCAATGCAAGGACAGAAACGTCTTTACCTGAAGCACACCATTGAAAAGTCTCTACTGCTTGACAGAGCATACCGCAGGTGGAAAAAAATATACACTTTTAGGGGAGCAAAAGCTTTGTTCTATTTTAGGGCTTACAGCTTACATCCATATCCTCCACACGGAGAAACTGGAGAGCTGCTTTATGTTCAGGTCTTACTACAAAGAATCAGTCTTTTCTCTTGGTCGTAGTCTTAATTGATACTAAATAACACTGCAACTCTGTGTCCCAAATAACTCATTTTAAAAATTAGATTGTATAGCAAGGGGTGAACTTAGCAAATATTATTTGCAAAAATTAAGTAACTCCCAAACTTTAAAGGGCATCTGTCACGAGTGATCTCCCAAGGAAAGGAGCTTGAATTTTGTCACCACTGCGTAGTGGCATCCATGGATAGCAACCCAGGTGTTTCCTGCTCCTATTTATTGAATTTCTTCCCTTGTTCTCTGGGACTCTGCCCCAGCTCAAATAATCAGGATGGATATACACAGAAACCTGAGAATAAGATGTCAAATTCTTGTCTTCTACATGCAAAAACATCAGCCCAAACGTGAGACAGGGTTGATTTAGGAGAAGGTGCAACTGGGCATCGCTGGTCCTTTTCAGGAGAAGATAAAGAGCTTCTAAACTGAAGAAAGGGAGAGAATTGGTAAAAATAAAAACTGGGAGAGTTAGATTTTAGAACAGGGGGCCTTGCGGCCAGCTCCCCCGGTTGAGCCAAGTCATTGGTGAGAGAGGAGGATGAGAGAAAGGCCACATCATTTGCAGGCTGCTCAGGCAGAGGCAGCCCATGCCTTGCTTTTGGTCTGGAACTCTCTCCTGCAGGAATATAATCCATACTGCACTGCATTCAAATATAAACACACCATTTGTTTTTGTTTTTAATGGGAATTGCAGAAATAGAATTTTTTAAGTTTCTCTGTGTTCATAAGGCACAGACCATACAAACAGACAGTACATTTGTGGGTGAAGTTGCATGTTTTATTAATCCTGACTATTAATAATAATAATCTCATTTGACTCTGTTAGAGAGAAAAGTAAATTATCTTTCTAGTCTCTCCACCAAAATCATATCACAAAAACAAATAGTATGAGCCAAAAAAGTAAGTAGCACAGTGGTATGATGGGCAATTAATGATTAAGAGTATTTGTTACTTTTCAAGATTTTCTGTTTATGGTACTTGTCAGTTTTGTAAAATTAATGTGTTTTTTTTTTTGTGAATCAGTGTTCATTTGTGTACCTCGTTTTGAGTATATAATTTTGTATTGGATTCTTTTCTTAAAGAGAGCTTCCAAAATTGTTTTATCTGCTGTCCCATAAAACCATATTAGTTCTTGATTCAGTTAAAAAAATAAAAGAAAAAATAGCAATCTTTGCACATTGAATTCATGTCTCAAAAATACACTCATGAAAATCTCCATATACAAAATAAATGTTATTTTGTTGTTAGTGGAAATAGTTTAAATTTTTTCTTAGTTTAAATGTGATGTTGGCCTCATAAATGAGTTGGGAAGTGTTCCTCCATCCACTGTGGTATAGAACTGTACAGAATTGGTATTACCTTTGTCTTTAAATGGTTTATAGAATTTACCACTGAAGCTGTCTGGGCCTGGAGTTATCTTTGTGAGAATTAAATTAGGAATTTAATTTATTCAGTTAATGTAGGATATTCAGGTTTTCTATTTCTTCTTGAGTCCATTTTGGTAATTTTTACTTTTCAAAGAATTTGTCTATTTTATCTAAATTTAAATAATTGACATAAATTTGTTCAGAATTTTCTCTTATTACCTTTTTAATTTCTGTAGGATTTCTGGCATAGCATAAGATTTCCCGTCTTTTGTTCCTGATATTGGTAAATATTTGTCTTCTTTCTTTCTTCACTTTCTTCACTGATCAAGAAAGAAGTCTATCAATTTCATTGATAGATTTGCATATTTCTTTTTCAAAACTCCTACTGTTTTCCTTATATTTTTTGAAACTATTGTTGGTTGCGCACACATTCAGGATTGCTATGTCTTTTTGATGAATTACCCTTTTTATAACTGGTTTTTCTTTATTCCTAGTAATATTTTTTTGTTATGAAGTTTATTTTGTCTGTTGTTAATATAACTATTTCAACTTTCTTAGAATTGGTACATGGTATCTATTTTCAATATTTTTACTTTTAACCTGTGTCTTTATTTTTAAAATGAATTTCTTGTATGCAGAATATGATTTGTCTCACCTTCTATTCAGTCATAAAATTCTTACCTCTTATTGAAGTATTTAGACTATTTATGCTTAATGTAATTATTGAATAGTTGGGTTTAAATCTAAAATCTTATGATTTATTTTCTATTTGTCCTATCTGTTTTATGCTTTTTTTCTCCCTTTGTCTTCCGTTCCATTAGATTATTTTTTATTAAGAAATACTTCAATATTTTTATTGAGAAATAATTCATGTACAATAAACTGCATCCTCTTAATGTGTAGTTTGAAAAGTTTTGACAGTTGTATGTACACATGAAATCACCACCCCAATCAAGATACAGAACACTTCAATTTGGGGCATTTTTAGTATTCTATTTTATCTCTACTGTTGGCTTAATAGCTGTATTTCCTTTTTTTAGTAGTTGCTTTAGTATTTACAAATTACTTAATTTTTGACAGATTACCTTCAGAAATATTATGCCAATCTATGAATTGTGGAAGAAACTCACAAAATTTTCTCCTCTCATTCTTTGCGTTTTTCATGCTATTAAGTTTTTATATATTTTACTCCTACATGCATTTTAACCATGTATTATTTATATACTGTTTTATTTTTGCTTTAAACAATATATTGTTTTATTTTTGTTTTAAACATTAATCATTTTAAAAAAAATATGAGAAAATGACTTTATATTTACCAATACATTTTCCATTTTTAATGTTCTTAATTCTGTGTGGAGACTTAAGTTCCCACCTGGTATCATTTGGCTTCCACCTGTAGAGCAGGTGAGCTGATGAGATTCTCTCAACTTTTGTTTGTCTGAAAAAATTTTTTTTGCCTTAATTGCTGAAATATATTTCTCTGACTATATAACTCTAGGTTGATAGTTATTTACTTTGAACACTTTAAAGATGTCATTCCATTGTCTGTGGGCTTGCATAATTTTTGAGAAGCTCTATGATTTTTACCATTGTTCATCTCTATATATTGTGTCTTTTTAATAGGGATACTTTTAAGATTGTCTATCAGTGGCTCTCAGTGATACGATTATTATTTCTCTTAGTGTAATTTATTTTGCTTTTATCCTGCAAAGCATTTGTTGAGCTTAGATTTGTGGACTTGTAGTTTTCAACAAATTTGGAAAATGCTATGCCGTTATTTATTCAAATATTTTCTGCCTACCCGTCCTTTTCTCTTTTTTTAAAAATAGATCTTCAGTTATATATATTGTTCCACAGGTTACTGAGGCTGTGTTTATTTATTTTTTCAGTCTTTTTATTTTTGGTGCTTCACTTTGACTAGTTCCGATTGCAATGTCTTCACATTCACTTATCCTCTTTTCCCTGAAATCTCCAATCTTCTGTCAATCCCATTCAGTGTGTTTTTCACATCTAAAAGTTTTATTTGCATTTTTTATATCTTCCATTAGTCTCCTAGACATGTTAATTTTTCCCTCTGCTTTCCTGACATATGAAATATATTTATAATACTTGTTTTAATATCCTTGTCTGCTAATTTTATCAATCTGGGTCTATTTCTATTGACTGACTTTTCCCTTGATTTTTGTGTCAAGTTCCTTTTTCTCTTGGCATGTCTTGAAATTTTGATTGTATGCCAGGCATGATAAATTTTGTCTTGAGTACTGAATTTTTTTTTGATTGATTTTTTTTTTTTTGGAGGGATTATTCTTTAAAGAGTATTGTGCTTTGTTCTGGCAGGCAGTTAAATTACTGAAGATCATTTAATAATTTTGAGGCTACTATAAAGCTTTTTAAGAGTGGTTTATAGTAACTTTTACCTAACCCTTCTAAATGCCCCTGTGTGTTCAATGAGGGCACTTCATTCTGGCTGGCGGGGACATGAATAATTCTTGGTCTTATGTGAGCTCTTAGAGTTATTCAGTTTATAGCCCCTTGGTAAGTATTCTTTCTGCCATATTGTAGAATTTCACCTTATTCATGCGCAGATTGATATTCAGCCAAGACTGGATGGGACTCCATGCAAATTTCTGGAGCTTTTTCTCTTCATAGCTCCTTCATGTCCAGTACTCTGCTCCACAGATTCTAGGCTCTTCAGTCTTTCTGAACTCTGGTCCCCTTCTCTCAGTGAGATGAATGACTTTGTTTGGAATTCCCTTCCCATGGCTGTGATCTGAAAGTCGCAAAGTAGGCACAAAACCAGGGTGATTGTAAGGCACAAAACCAGGGTGATCGTAAGGCACATGTAGTTTATTTCCCCAGGGATCATAGTCCTATGCAGCTCTGCTGAAGAATGTCTGAAAATCGATGTTTTTATTACATTTTACCAATCTTTTCTAGTTGTTTACAGTTGAGTGGGGGCAGTTCCAGACCCTATCATTTTTCATAGCAGGAAGCAGGAATTCTCTAAACACAATATACTTTTCTTTTAACTTTGCCTTAATATTCTACTAGAGTTCAGAACAAATGCTAGAGGTTGTGAGGCTCTCTATTTATTCTTGGAATTCCTCCCCTCATCCCTACTACCCTTAGTTCTCAGAAACCTTTGTCCTGGAGTTTCAACTGGACTCTTGAAATCAGCACAGTGACCTCCTAACTTATAATGCAATTAGTGCCAAGATTATACTTTCAAATTGAACCAGTTTAAATAGAAAGCTCACTTCAAAACTGCCTCTAATACAATTGATAACAATATTATCAATTGGGGCTCTGTCTTGAGAAAACCATCTTGTAATATAAGAATTCCAAAATTAATGATGACCATAATACAAAATTTGTATACATACAGATAGAGTGGTAAAGCAGTGATGAGGGGCATTTGTGTTTCCCTAAAACTAGCAACTAGAGTCCATGGTTCAAAATAAAACTTGCCAAGCGTCTCACCTTTTAAGTTCAGAGAAATGCCTTGTTAAGGCCAGTCCCATCCTGTGAGATTTGCTAACAGATGGCATCCAGCTGAACCAGTTTCCTAAACCCCTCTCTTTCGATTTTTATAGAATAAAGGGAACAGATGGGGCAAGGATATTAGACCTCTGAAGGAAAGTTCATGGGGTATTAACAGTGCCTTTTTCCTTTCCAGCCCTCGATGGAGTGCTTGTGAGGAAGGGAACAGGGAATTTTCTATCTGTACCACCCTCTTCTGTTGAAATCTGTGTTTCCCAAGTTCCCTCCAGCCCTCAGTAAGGACTGTGGGGGTGGGGTGAGGTTGTGTGCCCCTGAAATGACAGAACATTTGGTGCTAGTGTTGATGGAGCTGTAAGAGAGAGTGCTGCAGGGCAGCCTGTGTTCTTGCCCTTGGTTTGGCAAGGATTGATGGGTGCATGCCATGGAAGGTAGCTGGGGCTTGCCAGAAGCAGAGACTTTTGGGTGTATTGCTTGTTGCTTTGGTAATAGGGGAGAAGAGGACAGGGAAAACGGTGCAACGGTGGGTCCTTGGGGAGTTCCCTAAAGAGCTAACGATTTCATCTCCACTCAAAAACCAGAGCCAACACTTGCTCCCAGCCCCTCTGTGCAAAGAAGGGACTCGCCAGTTCTGATTCCATTTGCTATGTTAGCATAGGTCATTCCCCTTCTTCCCCAGGCACAAGGAAGAGCAAGAAGGCAGAGAGAGTTTTGAAAGTTTGGATTTCAAAAAACACAGGATTAAATATTAAACCTGAATGGGATGAAGAAAGAGGATGTCTGGCCTGGGAAAGAGGCAGGGTTGAGAGCCCAGAACATTTAGTACTGCTTAAAAATGAATGAATTTCATTTTTGCACATATCTATGTTGAGAATATTCCATCGAATTTATTAATATGCTTGTGCATATATGTAAAACCAGACAAAGCATTTTAAAAAAGCTTTTATATTGTGTTTGATTTTATATGCTTGCAAAAATTCCCTTGAGAGAATTTTACTGCATGGATTGTTTTGACAAAGACTTTAGACAATATATTTTCAATAAAGCTTGGACATAAGATGCCTACCCCTGTTCCTGGCAAATCTCTCTAACGAGCATAGGCATTTGTTATTATTCCAAAATCCTTTGAATTGCACTTGAAATTAGGGTCATCTGTCTCAAAAATTTTCATTACTTAGTTGATGAGTAGGCATGAAAGCATCCAAATGTTTTGAATGTTTCCATGGGGACTTCTTCTATGGTCCTCAGCACTTTCATTTCAATAAATCAGATGAGTTTGAATAACTTTGACTGGCTTGTCAGCACTAAATAATTGGTTTGGCTTAATGAGGGAATAGTATTGGCCACTCAATTATTAGAAAGTCACAAATATGGGTTTTAGATGTCATCATGTGGCTAGTACTCTTTCTTTTCAGCGTAGTCCAAGAATAGCCCACATAAATACATAAAAATGCTCAATGATAATATGTGTTAGTTTTCTATTGTTGTTGTAAAAAAATTACCACAAATTTAGTGGCTTAAAACTCATATTTATTACCTAACAGTTCTAGAGGTTAGAAGTTGTAAAATCAAGGTGTCAATAGGGTAGAATTCCTTTTGCAGCTCCAGGTAAGAATTTGTTTCCTTGTCTTTTTGAGCTTCTCGAGCTACCCACTTTCTTTGGCTTGTGGAACATCCTTGTATCACTCCAACCCCTGCTACCATTGTCACATTTTCCCCTCTCATTATGAACTTCCTGCCTCCCTCTTAGAACCCTTGTAATTACACTGGCTGTATTGGATAATTCAGTGTAACACCCACATCACATTATGATCACATTATGATCTCCTGCATCCCTGAAATGTTAGACAGTTTATTTCTGATCATGACTTCCTGTTATCTATCACCCTCATTTCCTTGATATATCTATTTTCCAACCTTATCGAGACTGCCAATTTCTGGATCATTTTATTGTGCTCCAACATTGGTCCTCTTTCTTTCCTCCTCAGTTCCAACTAGGCCCATGATTCATCCTTCCAACCACCCTTGACATTCACCAGCTTGTCCTTTGTGGTACCTGCTCTTTTAAACACAACTTTCAACTTCTTTATTCTGCCTTGTCTGTTGAAGTCTCTTTGGAGGAACTCTTTAAATGGCCCTTGTTATCAACAAGGTAAATTCATGATCTTCAACCTCTCCAGGCCATCAGTGTCAAGGAGAAAGCCTTCTATGTTTTCAGAGTCTATGCTGCTCTCAGGGTGTATTACAAACTCCAACCCATCATCTGTTCTCTCACTCTCTTTAGGTAATTCTTTGAGGAGAAAATTTCAGCCATCAAAAAGAAATCCTTTGTCCTGCAAACTCACTTCCAAGGACACTTGTCCATTTCTCCTTTTTTCCTGTGACTGGAGGAGGTGTTTGTTCCCTCTTAAGGTTAACCTAGAATAGTTACCAATCAAGAATACTGACATTCAATTCATGTTACCCTCATAGCTTTTGTTCTATAGATATGTGTTCTGTTTTTGAAGGATTATTCTGTAATTGCTCTTTACTTCTTTACTTTCCACTAATGTCAATAACTCCTCAATTCTCTGGAATCTAGATTCTGTCCCTAAAATTTCACTGAAAAAGCTCTGACCTACGTGCAAAAAAATCCAAAGTTCAGTTCATCACTGAACCCCATCGCAGCCTAGTCCTCCTCCAGGTGTCTTATTTAAGCAAATGATGCTATCATTGTCTCAAACACATCTTAGATGGTTTCCTCTCAATTACCCCACACTATATCAGATACCCACAGTATAACAGATCTGTAGATTCAAGTTCCTAATACATATATTACATGTCTAAATATATAATATATAAAAATTCAATTTCGTCATGTATATTCTATATATTTAATTTCTTAATCTATACATCGTACCTAAATGTTATCTATTTATGTATACTATATACATACTTTGTTTCATATCTGTATTATAGGATCAGTATTCATCTGTATTTTCTTACATTTCTTTTATACCTTTTGAAACATTTCATTATTTAATCTATCTGAAAGCATATGTATGTTGTGTATGTGCACGTGTGAGTGTGCGTGTGGTTATTCATTTGTTGCGGCACCATTCTTTCAATCATTTATTATGCCCTTACTGATGTGAAATGCCATCTTTATTATTTACTAAATCCGTATATATACTAAGGCCTGTTTCTGGGTTTGTTTTCCATTTTGCTGATTTTTCTCTGTATTTTTGAGCCACGCCACACTATTTTATTGAATTTTTATGTTTTAAAAGCTCAAGGATCTTTAATAACTTGTCCTTTTCAAGATTTTTCAGTTGTTTTTACTTGTTTATTATTGTGTTAAATTAAAAAAAAATCTTTGGAATGTAGTTATATAGTGCTTATAAATTATTTGGAGGAAGAAATTACAGCTTTAAGAATAAAGTCTTCTTTTCCAGAATTTAGTATATCTTTTCATTTTGTCTTTTAAAAAAGTCCCTCAGTAGAAATATACATTATCTGTTCATGAAAAATTATTTTATTATAGTATCAGATTTATGTTGCTAGTATTTCATTTATGATGAGTGAAATTTTGTGATTTTTTAAAAAATTTTATTTGAGGGCTATATTAAGTCCGAACAATAATTTGAGAAGCTTTTCATTGTTTTTCACCTTTGGTACAGTTTCTTGTTATATATTCTTCTATTAACTTGCATTAGTTACTTGTTAATTTTCTTGTTCCAGAAGTTGGGCTAGAAGCACATTCTCTCCTGAGATTGTGGTTGGTGGATTACATATGCACACAGAAAAGCAGATAAAGCATGTACATCCTCTTGAGAACTGATGGGGAAAAGCAGGAGGTTCCCAGCCAAAAGGAGAAATTGCTGGTAATTTTTTTCTTAACACTCTGTGAGCAGTAGGTGGAGTCATCCTGATGCATTCTGCTCCAGGGCAAGCCAAGTTTCTGTGATGGGTCAGTGGGGGCATTAGCGTCTCCTAGGTGGATAGGTGTGTCTTAGTTCATTTCACACACCTGGAGAGGAAGCCCAGGGCATCCTGCAGGACGTGTGGCCAGGGTTCTGGGCTGAGATTCCCAGAGCAAAAATGATCCACCACGAGAAAATCAAACCGAACCCCATCACATAAATCTATCTCATCACATAAATCTATGCTGAACATCAGTAAGGCATTAAGTCCGAACTGCTACACTGTAAGTTGAATCAGCTTTATATCTAAAGCCCACAGGCATCCATTTCTTTAGATGTCAGTTTAGTGGCCCATGTAAAAAATAGTAATTGCTGGAGGAGAGGGATAATCACAGGATCGCAGAGGAAATGCCCAGGAACTCCTTAAAAATATTCCACTCCTTGAAGTTTCCCTTCTCAGAGTCATCTGGAAAAATGGTTTCCTTTTAAATGGTGGTTTTGCAGCTTTCCTGTGTTTTTTCTTCCACATGTAATTTTTTCCCCATTAATAACATCAATTCTATAGTTACATAAAACTTTTTTAAACATAATTTTTTTTTCTCCGGTCACAATATAACTTATTTCATGCCAATCCTAACATTCCCAAACACCTGAGAATAATAACAGTGTCGCAGACACCTTATTTCTGACCTTAAAAGCCTTTGATTTTTGAGATGAACATTCCTTCTCATAATATATTTTTCTATTACTAATGGTATTTATTATCAGAAATAAATGTAACATTTTTCAAATCACTTAGAGCAACTACAGAATATTTTTTTCTTTTGTGCATTATTGAGAGTTTTTAATAAAAATCTTAGTATTAACCCATCCTTAAATTTTTAGAATAAACCTTATTTAGCTTTAAAAAATTATTTGTATAATATTGGATTTATGTTGCTAGTATTTTAGTTAATGGAAATGAATTTTTTTCCTTTGCTATGTTGGCTGTTTTGAGGGTTATATTAATTTTGAAAAATAATTTGGCAAGTTTCTTCATTCTATAATTTTAGGACGATTTAAATAACATGAGAATTGTTACTTGAAAGTTTTCAAGAACTTGCTCATTAAATACTCTGGACCCAACTCTTTTGAAGATACTTAATTGATCATTAAAAAAAAATTCCACAAATATCAGTCCATTACAGCTTTCTGATTCTTACTGAATCCATTTTTCCTTGAAAATTGCACATTTCACTGGGTCTAAAAATTTGTTGCCATAAAGCTATGTATTTTTATAGTTAAAAATTTGCTTCACATCTGTGCTTATATTTGTGTTTCTTTCTCTTTCTTTTCAGTTAACATCAGTAGTTTGCATATTTTAATGCTATTTGTATAGATGAGATACTGTAAAAATCGATTTATCAATGCCACTGTTATTTTCCTGCTGCCTTACGTAATTTCTGCTTTCATTTTTATTAGTTCTTTCCTTATATTTCCCTAAGATTTATTTTTATGTGTTTCTTACTACATAGTCTGCATTAGTATTATTTTAAAATAATTATGGTTAAATACTTTGTAAATTGGATTTTTTCCCCCCCAAATTATTCTTTATGGATTTATCAAAAAGATACACATTTTTAAAATTGGCAAATTATAATAACCAGGTTCAGTAAGCCCATGTTCAATAGGTAATAGAAACAAAGTAAGAAAGAAGTCACCAATACTGTAAGGGTTTGAGATGTACCATGCAGACACCAGACTAGGGGTTGCTTGGTCTTTATTAAAGTTATAGTTTGCATTTAGGAAATGTTTCACAAGAATAAATCATAAAGTCCAAAAACATTTACAGTTTAGACTAAGTCGATGTACTTATTATTAACATTGTTTCTTTGAGGCAACTGTGACATTATTGCAGTAGGGACCATCTGTCAAGTTTCTTCCAGCCTTGTATTGTGGCTCAGGTTCATTACTCCAGTCACCTCTAGGACAAATACAGGAATGCCTTGCTCCACATCTGCCCCTTTGATTTTCACAAATGTATCAGCAAGAAACACAATAGAATTTTGTTCTTAATGGTATTACATTTGCATAAATTAAAATCCAAGGACCTGTTTGTTTTTAAAACTAGAAGAGGAAAAAAAAGAGATGTTATTATCAATTATGAATTTGGAAAGATTTCATTAAATCACACTGAGGGAGAATTATTTTGAAAACTGTATTCTTATATATATATATTTCTCTCTAAAAGGTGTCCTCTCTCGGGCGGGGAGGTGGAGGAGCATTTCACTTTCTTTGAAGTGTCCTCTCCTGTAGTGCCAAGCCCAGGGGGTAATGAGTCTTCGATGGTGGCTCGAGCCAGCTTTTCCATGTAGGTTTAGACCTCATTCCAATTTAGGCTTCTCTTTCTCTTCTTCCATACCTAAAATACAGGCAAAGTACCTGATTTGAACATCATATTAAACTATGAGTAGCTTTGCCAAACTACTTAAAAACAACCTCTCATCTCTCTACACTTATTCTCATCCACCCTCTGGTACCCTTTTCTCCAGTTAAGAAGGAAAGTCATTGTTGACCGCTTTCTCTAGAAAAGTCCTCAGTGACCTCTCTCCCCGTCCACATCCCTCCCCACCCCGCCCCCCAATCAAGACTAACATCTCTGGGACACACCCAGTCCTTACAGTTTCTGGGAGTAAGGGACTCAAGTTAATTCTTGACTCATTAAGTTTGTAAAGAAACCCCAACAAGACTGCTCCCTAACCAGCTTCTAACAATTGGGGGTGTACAGCTGACGAGTTTCAAACAGACCTCATTAATTTTTATTTTAGTCCTGTATCTTCTTCCCAAGGCAAGGACTCTGGATTTTCACTAGTCAAGAAATCTTTTTTTTTTTTTAAAGCTCATAGAGAGCTCATTATCCACAAGAACTGTTTATTTCCATACCTGAGTGTCCTTAAACTTGATTTTTCCCTTTCTTCAACCCAGTCCCAGTAAAACTGTTTTTCTTCCTGAGAGACCAGTAAGACCTCTGTCTGTGATTCATAATGAATAGTTAGTTAATGATTTTTCATTTTTTTCTCAAGTCATTCTTATGAATTAAACTTAAATCTGGAAAATGCTCCCCACTTCTTTTTTCTTTTGCTTCTAGCTCAAGATTTTCCCTCTGATATCAAATTCTCAGAGACTTCAGCAGAACAGAAAAAGCCCCAAATATTGTCTCCAAGGTTTTGTTGGTATTCTTTTATAAATTGCAAGCTCTCTGAAGACAGAGCCCCCTTTTCTTCCAGCTTATATCCTTAGCACCTAGTACAGTGTCTGTCTCAGTAGCAGCTCAATTAACCTTTATGGAATCAATTAATAAACAATGATCACAGAGGCGGCCTTAGCAAGACTAGTGGGAAAGCAGTAGAATATGGAACTTCACAATATAAGAAATTATAAAGCCTAACCTCAGAGGACCATCAAGATAAGGTTTACATTAAGACCCTCCTTCCCCCAGCTCCTCCTGTGTGTTTTTTGGGGATCAGAGAGGTGGCGGTGGAATGCGAGTAATATGCTCTGAACAGGTGTCCTTAGACATTCTTTTAGGTTTGGTTTTCATGACTAGGGAACTGGCAGAGATCCGTAACACTTTTTTCCAAAGTACTTCTCAGAAATCATATTAGGGAAAACTTCAAATTGAGAAGTCGGGATATCTGAAGGGAGGAGGGATAAGGTTGAGGTGGAAAAGACAGGCGATGTCTTAGTTGTTGGGTAACCAAGGCAAAGACAGCAAAACACAGCATGGATTCCGTTCACACAGCACACATGACTTGGGTCCCAACTTCATCCCATGTTCATCCCTGCGGAGAAGCCATCAGGAGCTAACTGCCTGCTTTTCTTTTAAAAGTCTGTTTCCTCCTAAGTGCTCTCCTGCAGATGGGGTGACTTGGCAGAAAGACTGGAATCTTCAAAAGCAGGGATGGAGAACAGGGGGTGTTCACTGACCCGGACAGGGAAAATGGCTCCCCACCTACTTTCATTTGGCAGCTTGGAGGGAGAGGGAAAAAATGAGACAGCTGTAAATAATATTGGGAAGAACCAGAGGCATAATTTCCACACGAACAGCGGAAACCTGTCACAAAGCTGAGGCAGGATGCCCTTTCAGAAACACAGAGGAAGAACTGGTTGACCCCGAAAGAGTCAGTCACCTGTGAGTCCCCAAGGCTGGGAGAGGGGCTCAGCCAGAGGGCAGTGCTGGGCACTGCAGACCTGGCGGGGGGCGCTGTGAGACATGAGCCAGATGGGCAGCTTGAGGAGTGGGAGCGGGGTGCTATCACACAGGCCTGGCTTCAACTTCTTCCTCCTTTTGCCTGATCTCTCTGCCCTCACCTCAACCTTTCACTTTTGGACACTTTCCTTTCTGGTCATATGAAGTTTGACTTTAATAAGACTGGTCAGCTCAGTTGATACACTGGAACTGAAATAAATGCTTAATCAAGGTACAGAGCTATTTCAGCTGTTAAAGGTTAAATTGTGTCCCCTTCTCCCCAATTCATATGTTGAAGCGCTAACCCCCAGGACCTCAGAATGTGAAGAGAAGGCCAAGGTTATGGATGGACCACTGTTTGTCAAAGAGATTAGGCACGCGATTGTGGATCCAATTGACTATCTCAGCAGAAGCCAGGGATGACCTGTGGGGGTGCCCCTGTCTGATGATTCGGACCCCCATGAATTATATGGAAAAGGTTTTTGGCAATTTTGTACTAGCAGAAACACTGTCAGTATGGATTGAAAGAAAAGGGATGAAATGGAGGGAGAATGATTCTGAAGGCACTTTAGAGGCTGGCTCCTTGGTTTCAGAGGGTAGGGCTGTTGCTCATGGCCAAGAGTGCAGGGCCACAGCCCCCTCCTGGTGCATCCTGGGGACAGAGCATGCAGCCAATGGGGATTATTCTCACTCCTTAAAATCCAGTGGAATTTGCCTTGCTGGCTTTCAAACTTGGTTAGGGACCATGACCCCTTTTTATCCTGCCATTTTTTTCTTTTGGAAAGAGAAGGCATAGTCCATGACTGTCCAAGCACGGTGCTCTGGAAGCAGGTAACTTTTGGTCTGGTTTCACAGGTTCACAACTGGAGAGCAATTTTGCTCCAGAATAAATCCCTCCCAGTTTTACTCATATGTAACTTAGGTGACTTTTAAGGTGAGCTTTTGGACTTAAGAGCTGAGGCTTGAAAGACTTTGGGTGCTGCCAGGACATGAATTTTGGGGGGCAGAAGGCAGTGTTATGGGCTAAATTGTGTCTTACCGAACCTAGCTCCCAGCATCTCAGAATTGTGACTGTTATTCGGAGACGAGGTCTTTATCTAGTTTTAACGAGCTTACCAGGGCAGGCCCAGTCAAATACAACTGATGCCTTTATAAAAAGGAGAAATCTGCAGACAGCCTCACATATAAGTGAGAATGGCACGTGAACCTGAAGATGGCCATCAACAAATTAAGGAGAGAGACCTGGAACGGAATCTCCCTACAGTCCTCAGAAGGAACTGACTCTGCTAATCCCCTGACTCAGGCTTCTGGCCTCCAGAACTGCAAGACATTATATTCCTCTTGTTAAAGCCACCCAGTCTGCTGTACTCCATTGTAGCAGCCATAGCAAACCAGCGCAACATCCACAAAGCCACCTGGAGTTACTTTCCTTTAAAAAGAGCAAATACTTAACTACTAATTTAGCCTATTGTAAGGACTTTTTTTTCATAGTTCATATCAGGTTGGTCTGTTTTGTTATTTTATGTTAGGTCCATGGTTTTGAGTGAAGTTTCTGAACTCATGTGTCGTGTTTTCCAATGGTGACATTCTGATGGTTCACTAGAAAAAACACTGGATTGACCATCAGTCAGAGGTGTTGGCTCTGCAATTACCTATCTTGTTACTTAAGGTTTCTGGGCCTCGGCTGCCTCTTATTAAAAGGAAAGGGTTGCTTTATGTGATTTCTAACCTCCTTTTTACGTTCTAAGATTTTGTAATAATGTGATTTTTCTCTTGTAGTTGAGGCCAACATACCATAACCAAGTGGAGGAAGTTGATTCATTAAAAATCATTATGGATACAAAGAAGGGGGCTTGACTATGGTATTCTTGGGGAATTTTGTTTAGGGTGTAGTCAAGGTACTCGGGACTGTAATACTGCATTTGATTTTATTCAACTCATTCTAACAAGACACACACACAGAGGACACATACTGCTTTTAATCAGCAGTTTCAAATTCAATTACTTACAGAACCAGGCAGCTAATGTGACTGGAGCAAAGCGGCCAAGTAAGGACTAGGGAAAATCAGAGCACCATCTAAGGGGGCAACTGATACTTAATTCCAATCTATCTATCGTCAGAAGAGAACAGTGGGTTCATTGTTGCCAGATCTTAAAATATTTGATGAGATTAAAAAAAAAAAATCTGGTCTTTCAGTGAAATCGCCCAATTTTAAGATACTAGTTCCAAAACAAAGGTCCCAGGATGTGGGCCTAATGAAACTTTTTGGCGGGTAAAACTTGGAGGAGGCCATCGGTCATTCCTCTCATATATGAAAGAGATGCCCACTTGGCACAAAACATCTGCCTCTATGCAGTTAATTAGATGGTCCTATGTAGATAAAATTAAGCTCTATATCTGACAATGTAGATAAAATTAAGCTCTATGACTGACATGAATGTTAGTCAACTTTCACTCAAGTTATTTAAGAGAATGGCACAAATTAAATCTAATAGATCATTTAAAGAAACTTAGTTTCTCTATTCATTCTTAATTTCTCAGTTCAAGCTGCTAAAAAGCAGTATTCTATTAGTCTAGATTGGATTTTTTTCTCTCCTGGTTTCAGGCCATCTTCTCTTAGAAATAGTAGAACAATGGCCAAATGACCACTGGAATCAAGCTAATCAAGGGAAAACAGTCTGTCATAAATACTTCCTAAATAACACATATTGAATGTGTTAGCTTAAATTGAAATACGGCCTTTATCCCAAGAAGCTGAGAAAGTTTACATTTGGTTCTCAATACATTTTTGGAACTTAATGAAATACTTTTATAAATTAATTAGTAGAGAAAGATTATTATTCCCATTGAACAGAGAGGAAAATTATCAAAAGGTTAATTTCTGGTCTCCCAAGCTGTGGCCTGAACTGAAAACAATTTGACACTTTTTCTAATAGACCACTTATTAAAATCAAGCCAGCTGCTGGGAAAAGAAAGCTTTAAATTCCTCCAAGCCATTTAACATTGGCTAAGACTTTGATGCATATCATATTAGAGGATCCACATACACCCAAAACTCAATAACCTTCCAATGACTGTGTTTTATTTGTCTAATTAGATCAAGTTCCTGGCATAGTGTCTGGCACGAAGCACTGTACTCAATGTTTGTGGAACATAGATCATTTACTGGTTACATCTAGAATGCTGTGATTGTATCAGAGGAGAGAGGTCCAGAGCTCTCTAACATCCCCAAGCCATCTTGCCTTTGGATGTATTTTCATGCAAGGCTCATATCACTACATATCTGCGCTGTTGCTTTTTCCGCCTTCCCGTTTTTATGTTATCTTACATACACTTTGGACGGGTTTTGCACAGCTTGGGGAAGTTTATGTGCCTTGCCAAGATGGAGGCTCTGCTATAAATAGAAACAAAAGAGAAATCAAATCATAGGTTAAGTGAGGTTTTGTAGCAATAAAGTATTACCCTTTACTGCACATACCTCGTTGCTACCTTTCTTGTTTTATGCTCCCCTAAATAATACTCACTTCTCTGTGTGTCCCACATATAGCTGTTCAGAGCTTCTCCCAGCAGGTACAAAAAGTTTGTTATGATGGCTGCAGACCCAAAGAAGATGATTCTGGCTCCTGGGCCAATGTGTTCCAGGAAAGGGTACACCCACATCCCAGTTACATGATGCACCCAATACACCCTGTAACAGAATTAGAAAAGAGACAAAGACAAGAGTCACTCTTGTGTCAGATTTCAAAGCTGCTAATATTACAAATATGGACGCCCTACTCCAACCATTCTTCAGCATTGCTAGTCCCAGGTTTGCTTCTGACAGCTCAGAGCTACCAGAAACTTTGTTGTCATTTGTTTCTTTTCTTTTACTTTTTACTCTGAAATAATTTTACACAGACAGAAGAGTTGCAGATGTAGTAGAGAGAGTTCCAGTTTGCCCTTCCTTCAGCTTCCCTCCTGCATGTTAAGATCTTGTATAACCATGGTACAATTACTAAAACGAAGCAATTAACATTGGCACAGTACTACTCAGTATGACTGACTACTACTCAGACTTTATTCGGTCCTGCTTTCCCATTATTGTCCTTTATGTGGTCCAGGATTCCACGCTGTATTTAATGGTCAGGTCTCCTTAGTCTCCTCCAACTTGGCAGTTCCTCAGTCTCTTCTTGACTATCCTTAAACACCTGAAGGGTTCTGGTCAGGTATTTGTTTTTTTAAATACTGTTACACGATCTTCTTAATCTCTTCTTTATATAATGAAACAATGCAGCATTAGGCAACCACATTATAATAAAACCTTGGTAAATACGTGCCACGAATCTTGCCATACTGCCTTCCAACTAGATACCAATATGTATTCCATATACTGACAGAACCATCTCATAACCTTATTGATACCTGGCTTCCCACAACCTGATTTTTAAATTCCATATTTGTTTTTTTTTTCTTTTTTTCCTACTTTCCATACTATGTAAAATAGGAACTTTTGTGTTCTGGAGATATTTTAGGCTCAGTGGGAATACAACATAATTAATCTCCACTGTTTCCAAAAGTTTTAGTAGAATAATTGCACCACTGGTTTCTGACACAACTGCTAAGAGTTATTTTCCAAAACATTCTTGGGTTCATTACTTTATCAACTGTTGTCAACTTTGAAGACTGCATAAAACATAAATAATTTTATTGCCTGAGGAATAAAAATTGCTTTCTAGACTTATGTGTTTTGGGGTCATTTTCCTTACCAACCATGGCTTCACTCCTCTTTATAAGTTTACCTATGAATATATTACATCTGGATACTTCATCCAAGGCCAGAAATTTGGGGATTTTTACCTTAGAGCTTACAGTCTCAATGAGGGTGACAGCACTGTCCCCTCAAAGAGGTAAAAATTGATTCTGGGAGGGTGGCGAAGAAATCTTACTCTTTATATGGTAAGGCACAGTTACATATATATATACAGAACATCAAAAGATACATAGCTTATCTGGGATATTAAAATTGCATAGGCCCAGCAATTCCATTCTTAGGTATATGTTCAAAAAAATGGAAAGCAAGGACACAAGCAGCTGTTTGTGCACCAATGTTCATAGCAATATCATTGAAAATAGCCAAAAGATTGAAACAACCCAACTATCCATCAACAGATAAATGGATGAACAAAATGTCTATACATACAATGATATACTATCCAGCCATAAAAAGGAATGAAATTTTGATATGTGCTACAACATGATGGACTTTGAAAACATTATGCTGAAATAAGCCAGACACAGAAGGAAAGATATCATATGATTCCACTTAAATAGGCAAGTTCATAGAGACAGAAAGTATAACAGAGGTTACCAGGGACTAAGGGGGAGTAGGGAATGAGGGGTTGTTGTATAATGGGTTTAGAGTTTATGTTGGGGGTAATGAAAATGTTTTGGGTATAGATGGTGATGGTTATATAATAATATTGTGAATGTATTTAATGACACCAAATTGCACACTTACGAATGGTTAATATGATGAATATTAGGTCATGTCCATTTTACCACAATAAAACATTTTCATGGAGTGGATTGGGGAAAAAGTACCTAAGAAGTTTCTTTGGTGGGGCAAGTCAATAATGACAGAAAGGTTGAGAAACACTGTCTAAGAGAGAAGAGGTGGTTGTTAGATCCAGCCAAGTCAGCTTGAATACCTGTTCTAACTGAAATATTTTACTAGAAGAGGAAGCAAAGCTAGTCAACTTTTTTTTTTTTTTTTTTTTAAGGCTGACGCATTTGTGAGAATAAGCAGAAATTAAATTGTTAGAACTATCCTATGGAATTCCGATGCATAATATTGTTTGTCCATAAATTAGAGGCAATTCTGTCTTCCTAATCTTGTTTTAACTAGTGTAAGAAGGTGTTGTGTGACCATCATGTACCTGATTAATTTTTGTCAAGATAATTTATAATATCCCCAAAATGTAATACCATAAATCTATAATTGATTTTCAAACTCCATTTATACAATTATAACCCGACTCACTGTAAAACTGTTTCCTCAATTAAGCAAATTAGGAGCAATTCAAATTCTGAATGCTAGTTATATATTTTTTTAAATAAACATTCCTGACATTCTATTTCCTTCTGGGAGAATAAAACTTACATTTGCAGCTTTTGGTAATATCTCTAATGCCAGGCCTCTACTCCTCAGATGTTGTTTGCAATGTACTTTTGGTCTGCATGGAATCATCTTATAATACGGAATAGGTATAACAACCATAACCACATCCTATCTATCTGTAGATGACTCCTGAATGTCTACCTCCAGCCTTGACTCCTCCTTGAACTCCAGAGTTCTATACCCAGTTGCCCACTGCACATTTCAACTTGGAGCATCTCCAACCTAACACTTCCATGACATCATCATCATGCCTGCATCCTAATTCCTGCACATCTTTCCCCTCCTCCCGTCATCCAATAGCAAATATATGTCTCCCACATCTTTCACTTCTCAAATCAATGACTACTATATCACTTCACAGTAGCTTGGGGCAGAAAATGCGGAGTCATTTTGGACTTTTCTTTTCCTCATAATCCACATCCAATCCATTTTTAGATCTTATTGGCTCTGCTTTCCAAATATGCCCCAAATATTTACTCCTTACCATTGCCTCCACTACTATTTGGGTTCACGCCATCATCACCTCTCACCGGAACCACTACGACAGCTTCCTGTCACTTTGCTTTCACTCTTGCTACCGTCTATTCTATAGCCTATTCTCATTGGAGCAGACAGATTGATCTGGATTAAATGCAAGGCAGGCCATGCCACTACTTTGCTCAAACCTTTTGCTTCCTTTCTCACTTAGAGTAAAAGCCGGAATCCCTAGGTGATTCTTCAAGGCCCTACCTAAGCTTGCTGGGCACTTTTCTGATGTTTCTCCTACCAACCCACCTCGCTCACTCCACTTTAGCCACACAGAGTCCTTCTATTCCTCGAGCACGCTAAGCATTCCTCGCTGGTTCCTGTGCCGGAGGCTCGTTCTTTACCCACATTGGCCCCAAGGCACCTATGGTATGCCCTTGTGTCCTTCAGATTTTCACTTGAATGCCACTCTCTCAATTAGGCCTTCCCAGGCCACTGTATTTAAAAGTTGCAACCCTAATCTTGAAACTCTCTAATCTCCATCGCTTTATTTTTCTTCTCAGCGATTTAATACACTATCTTTATTTTTACTTATCTGTTTATTGTCTGTCCAATGAGCACAAGCATTTTTATCTGTTATGTTCATTGATAGGTCTACGGCCCATGGAGAAGTGTCCGGCACACAGAATACGCTCAATTATTTGTTGTATTACTAGTTGAATAAAGGAACAATAAAAAACAAGATCTGTTTATTAAGAAAGGAATGCATACCTGATTTCTTTATTGCTGCATGGACTTGCTTCTCTAAATGAGGCATTTAACATTGCCTCCGAAAATGAAGTAAAGGTTTTCATTTAAAGAAGTTTTCTTGACTTGGTAGGTTATCAAACCATCTCAGATGCAGAAATCCTGTTAAGTGGGGTTTTACCCGGATTGGTGAGTGATGCATCCACTTGTCCTAACAGGTTGTGCTTTCACTATTTGTTTCTTTGATATAATCAGACCTCAATTTTCTGCTCAAAAGTGACTCATGGCCTTGCTCATCTATTTGTGGAGAGTTATTAGTTCTTGGTTGACTTTCAATTTGTATCTTATTCTAAGGCCTTCTTGTCTTAATGCCCAAATACCTTCTGATTAAGGTAATGACACTAATTTTAACTTTAGCCTAAAAAACTTATGATTGTGCATGTGTGCATACATATATAAGCATATGTTATAGTATCCTAAGACTTCTAGAATGGTTTGTTTCATTAAATGTACCTCCAATTTCCCTCATTTTAATGTGCAATTTAAAATGACATTTATTAATGCCTCTTATCTGAATACTGTACTACACACGAGGGATACAGAAGTAAATGAGGCAAAGGCGATGCTAGTCTTCATGCAGTACAGGCTAAGGAGGAATAGAGATATTAAGGGAGAAATGACAAGTGTGGTCAGAATTAATGAAGGGTTAAGTGTAGGATTATCATGGGTGCACAGGGATCACTCCTTGCTGTTTTTGAATCTCACACCATTAGTCTTTCTTTCTCTTGTCTATTCAGCTCTCTTTCAAATCAATGTTTTTCACAGCTGATCAATATGCTCCAATGCCTTTCATTAAAGTACAAGAAACATATTTTTCAACTTCACAAATACTGCTCTGTAGCTCTCCTCTTCAAAGGCAAACTTCTCTAGTGAGTCTACAGTCATTGACTCCATATCTATACTTCATACTAATTTCTCCTTCCACAATGGTCTGACTTCTGTTCTTGATACGCCACCCACACAAACTGGTTCTTTGGCATAAAGTTCTCTTAGTTTTCCTCCTACCCTCTGGGCTGCCCTTCTTGGATCTTTTTGTAAATTCACCCTTCAGTATCCAGTCATTAAATGTTGAATTTTCTTAAGGTTTGACTTTTAAACCTTCTTCTCATGTTATGCATTCTCGGTTGATGAGTTCATGCATGTCCGCTGCTTTATGTCTACTACCTCTACATAGATAGCTCACGAATTTATGTCTTCATCCAGATCTCTCCTCTGTTCCTGAACAGTTTACT
Organism: Pteropus medius; assembly: GCF_902729225.1. Taxonomy (NCBI): domain Eukaryota; kingdom Metazoa; phylum Chordata; class Mammalia; order Chiroptera; family Pteropodidae; genus Pteropus; species Pteropus medius. The sequence goes on from NW_024344253.1 coordinate 7,854,359, forward strand.
GAACAGTCCTCAAACATCTCATTTTGCACATCGTAAAGATACTTCGATCTCGATACACCTACAGTCGAACTCAAGCTGTTTTCCCTCAAACCTGGTTTTCGTCTGGTGTTCCTTATCTCTGCAAATGGTAACACCATTTATTCAGTTTTGCAACTCAAACCTGGGAGCTACCTTTGCTACTTCCCTCTCTTTTATCACACATATTCAATCTATTACCTTGTCTTGTTAGGGTTATGTCACATCTCCAATCTGTTGATTTTTTCCCCTATCTTCATCCCAAACATCTTAATTTGTGTTCTGATCACCACTGTCTAGAGCACTGTAATTGCTTCTAATTTGTCTCCACATTTGTTTTTGTCACCTTCCAATTTATCCCCATAACTGCCAGAGTGATCTTTTCAAACCAGAAAGCTGAACACATTATATCCCAGCCTCAAATATGTCAATAGCCTCCCATTGTTTTTTGTTAAAGACCCAGATTTTAAACAAAGTCTAGCGTGCTCTTCATAGAGTGACTTCTACCCGTTTACCCCCATCCCATACCTTGCTTCTGTTATACCAGCTTTCATTTGGTTCCTTGATTTTGCTATGTTCCTTCCTGCCATGTGGATTTTCACGTGCTCCTCTTTCTGCCTATGCTATTAGGTATCCACCCCTTAGACTAATTAAGTTATATTTCTCCTTTATATCTTAGCTCAACTATTATAACTAACCAGTCACCACTTAGGAGCGCTTTCCCTGATCTACTAGGTCAGATTTTATAAGCTCTTAGAGAACCATGAATCTCTTTTATTTTTTTTTAGCTCTTCTTTTTATTAGTACTTAGATTTGAATGATATCTTTTTAAAATAATGTTTCTCCCTTCCTAGAGTATCTAAATTCTGGGAGATAAGGAATTGTGTTTTTTTTTTATTTCTCATTGTATCCTCAGCACTTACACAATGCTTGTCACATAGTAGAAGAATGAATGAAGTAGCATTTAAGCTGTGATAGGAAGGATAAGTACGAGTTAATTGAAGGAAGATGGGAGGCAAGAACTTTCTAGCCGAATGGAATTGTATGTCCAAAGATCTGAAAGCAAGGGAGAACTCCCAGATGTTCAAGAAGAAAATATTTTGGTTGAGATCAAGGGAGAGAGGGTGTGAGGGGCAGGCAGGCACCACACTGTGGGTGGCTTTTAAAGCCATGGTAAGAATTGTAGACTCTATCTTAGTGTGGACATCAGGAAGTCTTTGAGGGACATCAAATAAATGTGAAACAGATCAGAATGACCTGGAAAACAATGTATCAGAAACAGTGGTGGCCGGGACTGGAATGGTAACACTGAGAATGAGAATTAGAGGGTATATTTATGAGATTTTTAGGCTAGCGTCTATCAAACTGTAGGCCATACACAGTGGCATGATGGAGATGGTCAGGAGAGCAGGTTGATGGATCTTTAAGATATTTGCAAGCTGCTTGGCTGGTAGCTTAAATCCAACCACAGCGAGAGTATTTATACCAAGGAATGGAAAATGTTATACATCAGGCTCTTCCCTCCCCAGCCTCTAGATAAGCTGTTTGTTAAACATTTGCCAGTAACCACTGGTTACTAACATTTTAAAAAGTAAGAACAGAAGAAAACATAATAGGAAGTCTCAGAAAGCCTTGCCCATATGATGATAAAAATTGTTTTGTGAAAGTTCTGTTTCACTTGTATGTGTGTGTGCATGTGTGTCCATACATGCACACACATGCATGCTGGCAGGGTCATGATGCAAAAGATTTTTTTTTTAATTTACAGTAAAATAAATTTGAAAAGCACTGATTTAGGAAACTGAATTAAGAGAACTTGGCGATTTACTGGATTTAGTTAGTGAGGGAACTGTGACGAGTTAAGGATGAATCATAGATTTCTGGCTTGATTAACTGGGTGGAGAATGCTGCCCTTTCCTGAGACAGAGAAAGCTGTAAGAGAGTTGGTTTGAGGCGATGACGCGTTCGGTTTGGACATGTTGAATTTGAGGTCTCTGTGAGATATCTAAGCGGAGATATCCTGAAGGCAGCGACATGGGTTCAGACTGTAGTGAAAAGACTAATGTGGCAATACAGACATTGAGTTCATTGGCAAAAAAAAAGATGGTGGGTAAAGCCACCAGAACAGATTGAGATCGCCCGGGCAGAGTATAAGGTATGAAGAACGAGAGTCCATGAGGGAGCCCTGAAAAGGATCAAGATTTAAGGGGTTATTCGAGGAGGATGAGGCAAAAGGGAGACCAAGACAGGTGGGCTAGTGACATGGAAGGCAGAAAAGCGTAGTTTTGAAGCCAGCGAACACGTGGTTCAAGGGTAGAGTAGATAATGTCTGTTAGGACAGCATCTTTGAGAATTGAGAATAATTAGAAAACTGAATTCCCACCTATAAAGTAGAAGCAAGACTTTCAGATTCCAAGTGGTATATGTATCTTTTAAATCAACTTTGGATTGTTGAATGGCTATAAATGATATATAGTAAGTAAAGAAAAATCGGTCTTGGCAAACTCAGTAGCTCTTTGTGCCATATGGCCAAATATCATCCTATCACATAAATCCTGAGTTGTGGTGGTCACCGGAGCCCTCCAGGAGCTGTATTGAAGGAGTCATACTGTCCCTCCCTTTGCTGTCTCTGTCACCCTTATTTATTCTGGACAGACATACTTATCTATCTTACTACTGATGACCTTTCAGTTCTTAAGAATAGTTTTATTTTAAAAGGGATTTAAAAATTACTTTCATTATTCATATTTTGATAAGGAGCTAGGCTATTCGGCAGCTAGACTATTAAGTCATAAGACACAAGACACAGATTTATATGCAGTAACAGCTGACAGCCAATGCCATTGACTTCTTAGCGACAGGCACTGTGCTAAACGTTCTACATGAGCAACTCTTTGGGGACAGCATTTCAGCAGTACCATTTTACAGATGAGGGCACTGAGGCTCCAGGAAGTGCAATAAGTGGAGAAGCAGGGATACATACCTCGGTGGTGTAGCTCTGAGCCTCTACGCCAGGCTCCCCTAGGATACAATGGATGAGAATAGGGCTCTGGATGGCTTTTAAAGGGCTATGAACAAAAAACGATCCAAGTCTAAAATCTCTGTGTAAATTTTTTCTTGTTTTCCCACCGACTCTAAAAGTAATTCATGCTCGTTATAGAAATGTGTGAAATATAGAACTGTTTGCAAGATGTAAGATAAGTCAGTTTGGGTGAAGTTTTAACACAAGACTGAGTCTCCTGTAAAATTCAGGAATCAGATTTTATAGCTTCACCAGAGGAGAGGAAAACCACTGCAGGAGTAAAGTAATAAACACTTCCTTCAGAGAAGGCATTGACTTACTTCTTAAGAAACAGCCACACCATACACGCATTTAGACTACTGGAATTTACTGCACTGCTTGGCAGGCAGCATGTGCCCCAGGGTGGGGTGAGATAAGGGATGTGCATCACCTTCTCACACAGGAGGTCTCTGTGTGTCTCACATGGCACCTCCAACCTGTTGCTTCTGAAGGACTTTTCAAGGGCCATTTTGACTTTGGGCTCAAATGCTGACTTCAGAACTGACCCTCACCCTTTAGATCTAAGCGTGTCATTGTAGAACCATTCTAAATGGCCCCTTGGACCATGTCTTGAGTATTGACTCCATGGAGACTGGTTCTTGTTACATTGTTGAAAAATCTAGAATTCTACTGGAGTTTTCTGGAATTCATGTACTCATTCATTTATTCAACAAACATTTCTTGAGCCCCCACCTTGTGCCAGATGGGGCAAACAGCAGTGGCGATGCAAAGGTGTGCCCTTGAGGAGATCACGGTGCAGAGGGGCTGCCAAGGTTCCTATGAAAAGACTGTAGGGCCCAGGAAATATGACAAAGGACGTCTGCTTAGGTGGGAACAGGGCTCTGGACACAGGGCTCAAAAAGTTCTCTTTGGTGTTATGTGTGGAAGTACTGGAGAATGAATGCATCGGTGCACAGGCAAATGCTGGATGGAAGAATCTCATCTGAAGCAGTGGAGAAATATCCTCTAGCTCAACTACAGAGATAATTTTAGGAGTTACATATATGGTTATATAATCCTTCACTTACTGTGGGTTTAATAGAGTATTCTTCAAGGCCATCTTTAAAGTATAATTATGATTCAAGATTCATCAAAGACTTTCCAAGTTTCTCATTGGAGCTGGCCCAGATTTACAGAGCCTGGGCTGTATCTATACATCGGGGCTGTCTTTACGGGTGTGCCTCCTCTGCAGTGCCTTGCGGCCCTCTGCTCAGAAGCGCCCCACACTAGCTTTAATGCTCTGCTGTCACTGTCTTGAAATTCTTAATAATTTTTGAACAAGGGACTCCACATTTTTATTTTGCACTGGGCCCATCAAATTATGTAGCCAGTCCCGTCTACATAGCTATGTCATCTATTCTTTGGATATATTTCCAGCTCATTCACATAGTAGTAGGTCACTTTGAAGATTATGTCACTTCTTGAGCCTCAGTTTCCCCTTTGGTAAAGCAGTATAAACTGCCTACTTTAGAGATGCAGTCATCAGATAATGTAAAGTTCTCAGCACCGTCGATTTAGGTTAGATAAAAAAAAAAAGTAAACATAACAAACAAAAAATTTTTCCATTGCTGTTCCTTAGGCAGAAATATATAATATTTTTCTGTACTTCTCACACACAAAGATGTTTTCACGGTTACAAGTCTCTCCACCCATCCCCGGGGAAAGAGGCAAATTGTGCGTGCCTCCCAGACTGAATTCCTGTAATGAAGTAATGAGGGAATGTGTTTTCTTCCTGATTCTCAATCATAAATATCAGAATAATTTATCCACATAGGAAGGCCAATAATCTGCTTCAAAATATCTTTCTCCAACACATGTCCTGGCATATGTCTAAACTGATTTCAAATGATTTGCTTCCTCTGAGTCCCACTTTCCACAGCCTACCTGGTCTTACAGCGATGTTTCTCTGGAAAGAATTCAATTCGAATTTCCCATGGTAAAATTCATACTGATTTTGCTTAACTTTAATCATTTAGACTTTCTCAAAGCATATAGGTGCCAAGCATCAAAGTCGACACATTGAACACTGCAGGGAACATGTGTTCCTTCTGGGGGGAAGCGGGGAGTGTAGTCAGCAAGAAAATCTTACGGCCCAAGCGACCATCGGGGTTGGCTGCGGTAGTGAGAAACAGAGGTGTTTAAACTGCCAGCTCTGGAAGGGGAGGAGGCACATCCTAAATCCCACAACAGAAAATCACAATTTTCCATGTTTTGCGGACATGATCTGTAGTGTCTCTTTAGTACATTTTGTGCTTCTCCTTCTAGTAGATTCTTATTTCTAGGATTACAAACAATGTTCTAGTTATCCCTGCCATGATTACATCTTTCATGATCCTGCAATCTCCCTGGACTACCACCAATCTTTCTCTCTTTAATTGCCAACCTTCTTTAATAGCAAAAATTGCAGACATTTCTTGAGCTCCCGCTTCGTGACAGTGCCCAGTGTCAAATTACAGTGAGGCCGTCTCTGTATTAATCGTCACATCTGTCCTTTGCATGCTGCTTCTACAACTGCTAAATGTTTATTTTTTCTTTCGACAAACGTGTACCAGTGTCTAGAATGTCTCAGACACGTGCATGTAGCAGGATATGAAGTAGATGTGGTCCTCGCCCTTGTGACAGGGTTCCCAGTCTAACAGTGATACAGACATCAGATGACACTCTAGTACTATGTTCTTATTAGTACGAAGGAGGAGTGGTAGAGTCAATTATTATTTTTTTCAAGTTGAGTTGTAGGGTTCTTTTTTTTACCTTCATTTTAATTTTTTGTCAGAATTAAACCATCAAAAGTTCTAGAAAGCTTGCATATCAGAAACTCACTGCTCCATCCAACTGCAATTTTTAGTCTCTTTCCATGCCCTCTCTTTCTCTTCAGAGAAACCCACATTCAACAATTTCAGCTATTTCTTTTAGCTTTTATATCCATATTTCTTAAAAATAGCCTTATATTGCTGTTTCTTAATTTATCGATTTTAGATATTATCTTCTGGCTTCCTAACACGAAATATATGGGTTCAGAGCTCTAACAACACTCCCATTTTTTTTCTTTATTCACCAAATATATTTATATCACATTCTGGGGGCCTAAATCAGTTTTCAGTATTTATTTTTTTTCTTTATGCTTTTGGTGTTATATCTAAAAATTTTGCCAAACCTAAATTCCTTGTATTTTCCTCTGGAAGTTTGCAGTATTGAGTTTTACATTTAGGTTTATGATGCATTTTGAGTTAATTTTTGTGAAAGGCGTAAGGTTTGTGTCTAGATTCAGTATTTTTTCTTTTTCATATGGACTTCCAATTGTTCCAGCACCATTTGTTGAAGATATCCTTTCTTCACTGAATTGTCTTCGCTCCTTTGTTTAATATCAGTTGACTACATTTAGGTGAATCTATTTCTGGGCTCTGTATTATGTTCCATTGGTCTTTGTGTTTATTCTTTTGCCAAGACCACAGTGTTTTGATTACTGGAGCTTTAGACTAAGTCTTGAAGTCAGGTAGTCTCAGTTCTGCAATTTTTTCTTCTCCAATACTGTGTTGGCTATTCTGGGTCTTTTGCCTTTCAACATACTCTTTAGAATCAGTTTGTCAATCTCCAACAAGTAACTTGCTGGGATTTTGATTAGGCTTGTGTTGAATATATAGATCAAGCTGGTAAGAATTTCCATCTTAACAATATTGGGTCTTCCAATCCATGAACATAGACTATCTCTCCACTTCTTTCAACGTTTTAATTTTTGTATATAGATCTTGTATATATTTTATAAGATTTATCTCTAAGTATTTTATTTTTTGGTGCTATTTTGAATGTTATTGTTTTCAATTACAAATAGCAACTGTTCATTTGTAGTATATAGCAAATCAATTGATTTTTTTGCATTCTATCCAGTGGCTAATTAGTTCCAGGAGTTTTGTTGTTGTTGTTGTTGTTGTTGTTGTTGTTGTTGTTAATTCTTTGGGCTTGTCCACATAGACATTCATGTCATCTGTGAAAAGACAGTTTTAATATTTCTTCTTAATCTGTACATCTTTTAGTCTCCTTTCTTGTCTGATTGCACTAGTTAGGACTTCCTGTACAATGCTGAATAGGAATGGTGAGAGGGGACATCCTCGCCTCATTCCTAATCTTAAGGAGAAAGCATCCAGTTTTCCTCCATTTTGTTCTGAAGTGTGCATTGTTTGAAATAAATCTAGCTATACCAGCTTTACGTTAATTAGTATTAGCATGTTATATCTTTCTCCATCCCTTTTCTCTTAGCCTATCGATGTCTTTAAATATAAAGTGGGCTTCTTGTAGGCAACACATATTTGGGTATTTTTTTAAAATCTACTGTGAATCTTTGCCTTTTAATTGCTGTATTTAGACTGTTCACATTTAAAGTGATTATTGATATAGCTGGATTAATAAATACCCTGTTTACATTTTCTCTTTATTGTACTTTTTCGTTTCTTCTTTCTCCTCTTTTATGTTTTCTCTGGTTTTAATGATTTTATATGCTTTTGTCTTCTCTTTTAAAATATCAATTATACTTCTTTTTGCATTTTTTCTAGTGTTTCCCTAGAGTTGCAATACAAATTTTGAACAAATTAAATCCACTTTGAAATATCAATTCGTAGGTAGTGCAGATATCTATTAACAGGGTATGCTCAATTCTTCCTTTCCATACTTTGTAACTTCATTTTCATTCATTTCACTTATCCACATACTATAATCACCCATTACATTGTTATTATTGTATCTTTGAATAACACTTCTCCAATAGATCAATTCAGAATAAGAAAAATAAAACTTTTATTTCACCTCTACTTATTCCTTTTTCTATGTTCTTCCTTTAAGTACATCAGATTTTCTCAGCTATATGATTTTCCTTATTCCTGAAGAATATCTTTTAACATTTCTTCTAGGGCAGGTCTGCAGGCAACGTGGGCCCTCAGTTTTTGTTTGTCTAAGAAAATCTTTATTTTGCCTTCACTTCTGGAGGATAACTTTGCAGTATATAGAGAGTTCTAGATGGATGTTTTTTTCTTTTAATACTTCCAGTATTTCACTTCACTTTTCTCTTGCTTGCAGTGGTTTCTGATGAAGAGGAAGCTATAAATCCTGTTCTCCTTCTTCTATAAGTAAATAGTGTTACCTCACCTCCATCTCCCACCCTAGCTTCTTTCATGATTTTGTCTTGGGTCTTCTGCAGCCTGAATATAACATTTGTAGATTTTTTGATACTTATTCTACTTGTTATTCTCTGAGCTTCCTGGATCTGGATCTGTGGTTCAGTGTCATCATTTTTGGAAAGTTCTTGGTCTTTATTATTTCAAGTATTCCTTCTGCTTTGTTCTCTCTTCTTCTGGTATCCCAACTTTGGGTATGTTATACCTTTTAAACTTGCTTCACAGTTCTTGGATATTCTGTTCCATCTTTTTCATTCTTTTTTCTCTTACATTTCAGTTTGAGAAGTTTCTATTGACTATTGTCAAGCTCATTGATTCTGTCTTTGGCTGTGTCCAGTCTACCAATGAGCCCAGCAAAGGCATTCTCCATTTTTGTTAGTGTTTTTGATTTGTTTGCTTTTACTATGAGAGCCCTTAAAATATTAATAATAATAGTTATTTTAAATTCCTTGTCTGATAATTCCAAAATCTGGGACATATCCGGTTCTGATGCTTGTGTTGTCTCTTTTGACTCTATTTTTTCTTTACTATTGTGTTTTGTAATTGTTTTTTGAAAGGTGACATCGTGTCTCTGGTACTAGAAATTGAGGTAAATAGAACTTTGTTACTCTGGCTAGAACTTTGGCTGTGTTGATGCTTGCTATAGCCATAGGTGTCAGAGGCTTCAATGTTCTTTAGTGTCCTTGTTTCTCTCTACCCTTTGTCTTTAAGTTTCCCTAAGAACTCCTTCTTAAATTGAGTCTGTGTCTTGTAGCTCTCTCAGTTGTAATCAACTATTATACCGGAGCCCTGCTGATGTGGTGGTTGGTAGCTGTGGGATGGAGATGTGTTCTATAATGATGTGGTTAAATCTTAGTCTTTTAGTGGGCCTGTGTCCCTGGACTGTGAGAAAGAAAAGCAGGATAGGGCTAGAGTTGGATAGCTGCCCTTCCCACAGGTCTATATCGTTCTGGTGAAGTCTTTTCCCCTTCTCATATGGGCTTTGTTGTTTAGAATGCTCTGGGTATATTTTGAAATGGTTACTTTTTCACTCCCCTTGCCAGAAACACAAGGGTTTTGCTTGGCATTACACCACTGGTCTCACTCATCTCTGAGTCTCCATCAGCCGGCACAACACGTAGTGAGTACTGTATAAAATTTTAATACAAATAGATCAGCAAATGAAGGTAAATCCATAAAGAAGATGGTTTAGAATTAAAAAATAGAAAAAATTTCCACCTCCACACTGGTAACTGCATTCAAAATGAAGAGCAATTTTACATTTATATCTATTAAACAAAGGCCAATATGTTGATTTTTGCTAATTTATAAAATGGGAAATCGGTGATGCTTTGCACACTCCAGAAACAACTGGCAGCCTTCTTCCTTCCAAAAGAGTGGTCTGGTTCACTGTTAGGTTTCTGGGAGCAGCAAGAGACTCTCAGGCTGGCTCTGCCTCGGGCCTGGCTCTGGAGGCTCTGCTCCCGCTCCTTCCCACTCATAGTTCTTACTTCTTGATCAGTAAGTTCCCATTGGTTTTTAGTCCTGCTGACAATGAATTTCTCCTTTGCCCTGATCTGATTCTTGTCTGTCCACTGGGAAAGCCCACATCCCCGCTATCATCCACATCATCCAAAAGGCAAATGGTTGCTTCCCAACAACTTCAAACCCTCAACCCTTGATTCAGTTTAAATTTCTTTCATCTCAATCCTGGATTCTTTTCATTTCTGCCTCACTGGCCAAATTAATATCTAATTCCTTATTAATTCTTGTTCTCCATCAAATTTTTCTTTGAAAAGTATTTTAAAATATGTGTAATATATGGCAGAAATTTTACATACTTCCATGCATGTTACACCTACTTAGACGACTTATAACAAAGACTAACACTATAAAGGGAAGCCATACAATGCTTTGTGAAAATTTTATAAATTAAAGTAGCCAAAACTGAAGCACTAAAATCTTACCAGTTATAAACATTCACAGATCTCCTAGTTGTGAGAAAGAGAAAAGTAAATTAAATTAAGATTTACAGTTTTTATTCTCTCCTAAGTGGCAGAAGCAATGCTTTGGCAGGACTGTATGGAAGAACAGATGCTAAGCCTTAGTAAATTCTTCTCTTTATTTAAATGACTGAGCACCAGTTGACTTTCCTGGTAATCTCTGTTAAAACAAGACAGACTACATAATAAAGCTCCCCTTAGCTGCTAAGGGTCTCAGATAATCGACTCACAACCAAGGGGAAGTGACACTTAGCAGAACGTATTTATTTTAAACAACAGAGACAATGAGCAAATCCAGGTGTTGAGTCAGTAGTAAAAATGAACACATACACGAACACATCAAAAATCCAAAGCTATTTTCATTCCTCAATGTTATCCTATATCTTGAAAAGCCGTTTTCTTTTCTTCCATAGTTTTACAGTGCAGTCTTACTAGTATATGATCATAAACCTGTCTTTCGTAGGAATCAGCACTGATGAAACAATTCTATTCGTCATGTAGCTCCATTTGTTCCTAGAGCAATACTATGAGAACACTGAAGGTCATTAATAGGACATAAATGTAGTAAGATCAAAGGGACACTAGTCTTGCTAGGTAGAAAATTGCTTGAGAGACAATCTGAGTAGACAGCATGCCCTCCCTTAGCGTTGCACCCAAAGACCAGCTTCCTGACTATGCTGGCACTACCAATATTCAACTTCTTTTCATTAAGCAGTGACACAATAAGTATTTGGATACTGTCTATGTTACAAATGGAATTAACAAAAGAAGGACTGCTACCATGGAAACCTACCTGATGGCCTTTGTGGTGAGCTCCTTGGTACTTGAATGCAAGCAAACCCCACACAACAAAGCGCATAAAGCTTCTATGCAAGAGCACTGATTAGTAACTTTAATGAATGCCTTGAACATTGCAATCTGAGGCAGCATTATTCTTGTCCAACCTCATTATTAGATAAGCACAGAAGAACCTGCATTAAGTTATATTTTGGATTGCAAAGCAAGAGTCAATTTAAGGCCATCTCCCACTATTTGTCTATTATAAAAACAAGTTCCATAGTTAGTTTAAAGATGCATACTCTTGGAAATAAACTATTAAAAGCAAACTAAAAAGCTGGATCGTTGCCTGCTGTATTTCAATAGATCAAACTCATTTAATTTTTATGTGTTAGATATTTCTTCCTCCACACAGTGCCTTCCTCAAAAGAAATTCATTCAAAGGCTTAGATCATAACAATGTTTTAAATGTAGCTGTATTTTAGATGGCTGGATATTTTAAAGAAGGATTTATTTAGTCAAGTTCAGGTGATATCCCTATTAACTCTATATGCTGTTAAAAATCCTGATTTTCCACAATTTAATATTTTTTTGGAGTGTACATACCCAAATTTTAACAGAGCTAAGAAAAAATGAGATAAAATCGATGATGATGGGAGGAACTTATCACTAGTGGTTCTCTTTCTTTTGAAAACATTTTCACTTTCTCCAATGTCAATTAAGAGACTATGTCTAATGCTAGATTATATTTAAAATCCTGGTTAGTATCCTATTCTTCTCTACCTATGTCTACTTGAGTGAATAGCTTCTTCCCATTTTGTTCTAGAAACCTTCATTCAAGAATGGAACACCAAATGTGGACAAAGAAAGAAAATTGGAGAACTGATAAGCTAATATTCTGAAAGATTTATTTTCAACTTTGATGGAAAACTTGTCCAGAAATACAAATAAATATGTTTTGACAAACATCGATCATTCCAATTCTCACTTATTTTGACAGCTGCGAAAATTCATCTCTGAGGAGTCACAACTGCTATTGTTTTAAAACGAAATCCACATTACCATCCTGCCCTCCTTAGCATCTTTGACCCTCATGGATTCATGGTTTTGAATATGTGCATCACTTATTCTTCCCTCCCTCCCTCCCTTCCTTCCAATTTGCTGAGTCCATTATATATTCGGTAGTGTCAGGCACAAGCTTACAGCCAAGTAGTTGTGCAGGGTGAGATTTCAAAACCCAGTGGTTTAAGGGCTATGACAAGGTGACTGGGGGATGCCATGAGAGTACTTGGAAGGTACACCCAATACGAACCCAGAGTGTCAGGGGTGGTTTCCTGGAGGAAGTAACATCTGATTAGAGACTCAAAAGATAGACTGTGAGTAGGGGTGAGACCTAGAAGAAAATGATCCCCAGACAGAGAATATTGCAAATGTCAGAGGTGAGAGAGATCAAAGTAGGTTCATGGAACACAAGAAGTTTAGTAGAACAGGTGTATGGAAGAGGCAGAGCTCACTTCACTGGGTTTTGTGGGCCATAAAATCATATGACTATGCAGCATTATTCTGTAGTCTCAAAATTGACCAGGCCCTCTCTGTGGTCTGAATTCCTTGTTTTCCTGTTTGCTCTTTCTCCCTTTAACTATGTGAATTCTTCATAACTTCACATGTCCGTCTTTAGTCAAAAAAGTGGAAACAATCCCCAAATGTCCATCAATTGGTAAATGGATAAATAAAATATGGTATATTCATACAATGGATTATTATTTGGCTACAAAAAAGAATGAAGTACTAATACATAATACAACATGGATGAACTTTGAAAACACTCTAAGTGAAGGAAGCCGGACACAAAAGGCCACATATTGTAGGATTCCATTTATATGAAATGCTCAGAATAGAAAATCACTGTGAGGGGCTGGAGGGGCTGGAGGGAAGAGAAAATGGGGGAGTAACTGTGTAAAGCATGTGGAGGTTCTTCTTGGGGCAAGAACAATGTTTTGGAATTAGATAGTAGTGATGGATGTACAACTTTGTGAATATTCTAAAAATCCCTGGATTGTATATTTTAAAATGGAGGATTCTATGCTATGCAAATTACATTTCTATTAAAAACCCAGCGATGTAGAGGTGTCGATAAAACAAATTTGGCAATATTTTATTGATAATTATTGAAGCTAGGTGATGGGTAATAGGAGTTTATTATATAATTCCTTCTTTAAAAAAAAACAAAACAAACAAAAAATTCATCCACCTTCCTTCTCGCATTTTGATCATTTCACATGATGAAGAAAATAGAAGCTCAGAGATCACCATTCATTCAGCTTGTGGTCACCAAATCTCAACATTTACTTATAGCCTTCATTCAATCATTCATTCATTTCTGTGTTTAACAAATTCTGTGAGCCAGACATTCCGTGAGGAGGTGGGGACAACAGCAACGAGCATAAGAGGCATCGATCTCACTCACAAGTCTTCACCATGTCTAATGAAAGCCAGACATTCAAGAGTGATTCCAAATAAGCAACTGGGAGGAAGAAGCACAGACCCACACGAGATTAGGGAATCCGTAAGTTTTCCTGGAAGACGTGATGTATAAGATAAAATCAAGGGCAGGTGGGAGTTTTGCAGGTAAAGGTGTTGGGCTGGGAATAGAGTGCCAGGTGAGGGACGAACACTGTGAATGTCTTGAGGTAAGGAGGAGAATGGTATGTCTGAAGGATGGAGAAGTCGAGTGTGACTGAAGAGTAGAGGGTGAGTGGACAAGGACAAAAGGTGAGGTGGCATAGGTAGGCATGGTAAGGTCATACAGGGCCTTTGAGGGCACTTAAGGATCCCAGCAATACAAAGCTCTCCAGATGCTGTCACTGCTTCACTCCCACTTCTTCTCTGTCTACATGCATGCGGCAAATGAAAGAATCAAGAAGTCACTGTTCTTTTCTTCAACGAGTGGCTCAGGCATGAACAATGGTGTCTCTGTTGGATACAATAAGAACTGTGCCTGGTTACCCCCAGTTTGTCATTGGCCAAGACACCGGATGTCACAGTAGGTATGGGGCAGACAGAGAACCATATGGATGATGAACCCAAATGAGAGAGGTGTACCTTCCATGCTACTGAACGTGGCTCTATTTCTTCTGGGTGAGATGGGGAATCAGACATAACATCTTTTGCAGTGATTCTTGTTGGTCCTGAGAAACACCGTTTTCTCCTTAGTGAAATTCCTGTAAAACTCAAGGCCACTTGTCATAGGTCCTACTTGACACCTTTAGTAGTCCAGTTACACCTGCTGCTGTTCTGGCTGTATGACTCTAGTCATATACTGCTGGGTGTAGAGATTTGGGCTATTGAGTCATCCACATAATGCCCATCTATGAGGGTGATACCTGCTTCATGTTATCCTATTTCTGGACACGGTTAGTTGAGACTTGGAAAAATATTGCTGAAGATCGTGAGAAAAAAAGACAGCTTCACTATCACAGCAGAGAAGGAAATTATACACGATGTCAAGCATAAGTGGTGCTGCCCTAACAGGATGTCAAACAGGAGCTACTGCTGCCAGCTGTGCTCCCTGGAGAAGAGAACTGAGGTCCTAATGTCAGTCGAGGATCTCTGGCAATCAGAGGGTCTCAGATCCTGAAGCTCCTTCTTGCCACCCTTCTTAGGCATGGAATCGTGGCATTCATGAGAACACTTCCAATTCAACCATAAGATGTGATGCATATATTGGAAAAGGGGACCTATATGCCAACACAACATGTGCTGTCTGGTCTGATGGTATTCTCATGTACTCTGGTGTTACTGACTTTAGAACAAACAGATGTAATAGCCTTGGAACCAACCACGATGAAAATTAAAATGATCACTCCTTCGAGTGCAAGTATAGTGTCTTGACCTTCCAGCAGATGTGGATGAGCAGCAGGGCTCCGGTGAATTGGGCCTGTCCATTGGCTACTGTGAATACTTTTAAATGGACTGCTGGCAGATGCACCGCACTTTCAGTACAAGTCAGTTCACAAGTACAAGTTTGCCCTAGCAGAGGTACACGTCTTATGTTAGACTCATCCACCTGGAAGATGCCTTTTTTAAAAAAGACAGATATCCTGATCTGATAGGCAGGCAGATAGCACTACTTCACATTGTTATCAAGTTAACTATTTATTTATAATACATTTTCTAAAATTCTGTACATACCTTTGATTTAAAGTTTAGTACATTTAGTTGGACATTATGTGTGACAAAGGTAGGCTAAGGGTACCGTATTTATGGAAAGGAGCTGGCCTCATGTGATGGTTCTTTGGCTGACTGACAATTTCTTTTAGGGCCCGATCACATCTGAACAGAGTTCGAATGACCATTCTTGGATTTCTCTAGAGGCTGATATGAATTTATGAATGGATTGTCACTTCCTTCTCGCATTCTTCCCACAGAGCTAGAAAACACAGTTAATCCAAGCCTTCAAACTCCATTTTCTTTCTTATCCAATGTTTTTCCAGCAGGATATCACAGGACCAAATAACTCACTATAGTCACGAAACGATTTGTATTTGTACTTGCAAATTTATGCATTGTCTTAATTTACGTAAGGTTTTTGTACGTAATTCTCAGCTTTTAAGGATGACTTACACATCCTGTTTTTCGACTGTCATGTGAGAATATCACAGCCCAAGGATATATCATGGTATTAGGAAAAATAAAAGTGCTACCCAAAAAAGGGGGGAAGGGGAACCAAACTGGGAACAAAACACTATCGAAGAGTTTTAAGTAGGAGAGTTGACATGACCAGGTTTGGATTTTAAAACAAACTCTCTGGCCAAGAAGTAGGATATGGGTGAGAGACAGTGTAAGAAAGTTGGCTCAGAGGATCTGAGCATTGGGAAATGAGTACATGAATGGTGCTCATCAAGGAGGCTGAGAAGGAGCAGCCAGAGAGAGCACGGCTTCATAAGAAACGGGTGAATCGACCAACCGACTGACCAAGCAACCAACCGCCCAAACAAACAAAAAACTGGTTCAAAGTAGGATCTGTAAAAGAAGTAGAATTTAGATCATAGTGACTGGAGGAGGGAAAATGTTGATGGCTCCAGGTGCACTGATTTTCCTTGACTGCCTACAATTCTCTCTGTCTTGCCTCTAGGCCATGTTTTTTCTCTGCCTGGGACATTCTTATCCAGCCTTCATATGGTTAATCTTACTCACCATCAAGGGCCAGCTTCCATGTCACTTCCTTTGGGAAGCCTTTCATGACCTTGTAAGTCTGGGTTATGGAATGCTCCCCTGAGCATCCTGAATCCCCTGTATTTTTATTATAAATAACCCCCTATCAACTGTATGGTAATTGCTTTTTTATTTTCCTTATCCTTCAACAAACTGTTAGCTCCTTGAAGGCAGAGATAAAGAAAGCTTTATACATTATTTACCCCTGTACCTAGCACAATGCTTGACACATGGTTGGGACTCAAAACGTACTTGTTTGAGAGTTAATAAACTTAATCTTGAGCCAACATGGACCCAGATCTTTCAGATTATGGGAGAATTAAAATGTTATGATAATAATAATCAAGCTAGTTCCTTCTCTTTGAAAAATCTTAGGTAAATGGATCTACTTCAATGTATAAAGTCAAAGTTTTGCATACATATTTTAAACCAAATTTCTCTTCCCATTTCCATTTTATCTCAAACAAAAGGTATTTTTGGCTGTAAATTTTTTTTTGACTCTTGGGGAATAAACTCAAGTCTGGTGTCGATATCTCCTTATCTGAATATTTACTTTATTTTCAGTTTTATTTTGTGCCTCCTGGGATCCTGGCCCTGCTTGGTGCTGGGGGAGACATAAATGTCTGGGAACCTTCCAGTTATTGTAGGATGTGGAAACCATCTGCCAAACGTGTGACTGGGCAGGGCTTGGGTCACCTTTAAGGTGTTCACATAATCCCTCCCAGGTAGCCACCAAAGATGGTCCGAGTCTTCAACATGCTCTCATACCACCAAAGACAACTAGAAGGCTATAATTTGGCTAATAAATGGATTCTTCTCTACTTGAAATGTTTTTATTGCCTGCCTTGGGTCATTTCCCATATAGGATCTCACTGTGGCAGGAACACATCTGTGAGGTTCCTTCTAAAAGTCTATCAGCTTCAGTGGGCAATTTAAGTAAGTCAGGCAGGTGGGAGAAGAGGCTATAAAGCTGAAATTCAATATTAGAGAAATGGATGGTAGAAGTATTATAAACACTTTATATGGTTACTATTGAGCTAAGGGTAATATATATATTTTTTAATTTCCCCTACATTATATGCTTGCATTTAAAACTCATATACTGCTACAAATTTTTTATTAAGCATTCTATTTTAAGAATAAGTTCTCTGACATTTTGATTGACGTGGTGTTTAAAGAAAATGTGTTTGTATTACCCCTTAGAAAACTGCAGACCAGAAAGTTCTCTTTATTTTCTTTCAATTCAGCTGTTCATCTTTCTCTTGCTCTAGATCATTACGGGAGGAAATCTGGTGGCAGACTTTGAAAAAAAAATTAACCAAATAACCATATAACTACAACTGTATTTTAAACTCCCTAGATAGAAATAAACAGGAAATTACAGTAGTGTACCACAGAGAGGCTACACCAAGACTTTGGAATCCATGAAGGCCTCCCTGAGAAAGAGATATTTAAACTGAGACTTGAAGGATAAGTAAGATTTGGAATCAATAATTGTGGGAGACAGGATTGGGGGAGAGGTGGGATTAAGTGGTGGTATGAGAACATGAAAGCTTTGATGCTGGAAGTAACATGTTGCTCTTGACAAGCAGAGAGAAGGTAACTGTGGCTGGAGCTTGTGAACAAAGGGAGGAGAAGATGAAGCTAGAGAGATCAGAGGGGTCAGGTAATGTAGGCCCCCATAAGCCATGGAATGGAAGATTGGACTCTAACCCTAGAAGCCATGAGAAATCATCCATACTCTCTGAGCAAGGGACTGGCATGATCATATGTGTTTTTTAAAGATCACCCAAGAATCCTGCAGATAGACAGGGTTCCTAGCTGTGGGGGAATGTTCTATGCAGTGGTTCAGGAGAGAGAACTGAAGCTGGCACCATGGTGCTGGCAGTGGAGAG
The DNA here is from genome assembly GCF_902729225.1 of Pteropus medius. NCBI lineage: Eukaryota > Metazoa > Chordata > Mammalia > Chiroptera > Pteropodidae > Pteropus > Pteropus medius. The sequence continues at coordinate 7,872,468 of NW_024344253.1, forward strand.
GGAGCAAAGTGTAAGAATTCTAAAGTACTTTGGAGGTCTAGAAGCCAGAAATTGGTGAATGACTGTAGTAGGCCCAAGAGAAATGGGTTGAGGATGTCTCAGAGATTTCTGGCATGAACAACTAGGTGGGTGGCAATGCTAAGGGATACAGGTTTGAAGGCGTGATTGGGAAAGTAGGTTTGAAATTGGCATGAGTTTGGTTTGAAATTGTTGAGTGTGAGAGGCATGTGAATGGGTATCAGGAGAAAGATCTGAGCCGGGGATCTGGGATGGAGGTAGGTGCAAACAAAGAGTGAATGGATTTACTTAGAGAGAGTAGGTAGTAAAAGAAGAGGGCCTAGGTTAAGAGGGTAGATCTTAAGTATTCTTACCACCATAACATTTAAAAATTATTAAATAAAAAAAAAAGACAAGACCAAGGGCAGAGCTCCAAAACACTTCAACAGCGAGGTCTGAGTAGAATGGGGAGAGCCAGCAAATGAAGCTGAGAGGACTCATTCCCTTCTCCCACCTTATCTGGTGGTCCTTTTAAACTTAAAAAACAAACAGAAGTGATATTTTATATACTTGAGTGTTGTCTGGATTTTTAAAGTGAGGAGTGTACGAGTGAGTGAGAATTATTTAAAGAAAGAGAAAGGATTCTCAAACCCTTGATAAAAAAACATTATGTGCTCTATATCACAGCAAATATAGAAATAATAATAATAATAATAATAATAAATATAGAAACTTTTTACTGTGTGCCAGGCACTGTTCTCTGTGTCTGCTACAGTAACTGAGTCCTCACAACTGTCCCATGAGGTACATACTATCCTTGTTCCTATTTTCCATCTGAATAACTTAAAGTCCAGAAAGGTTAAGGGGAGGATTCGGAATGCAAACCCAGGAAGCGTCCTTAACTACTAGACATGGCTGCTTCTGATGTATTTCTTCAAAGCAAAAACAAAACTAAAAACTCCACAGAGTTACTCTTCACACAGTCAGAGGCAGTGGAGAGCATGGTTAATTGTACAGAGTCTGCATCCATACACCAGGGTTTGCACTATAGTTCTGCCAACAACAACACAACAAAACAGTGGCTTTTCCTTGGGCAAGTCATGTGGTCTCGCTAAGCTTTAATTTCCTTACCTGTAAAAAAGGCCAGATAATGCCCATCTCAAAGGGCTGCTTGGGAACTAAATAATATACTATTTTAAAAAGCAATGGCACAGCAACACTTAAAAGAACAGCACTCATTACAATTCCTGATAACTGCTATTGCATTCGACACCAAGGGGGCCTCTGTATTGTATCCTGTATAAGATACATGGATCATCTCATTTATTAGGGGAAATCCCACAAATAGGGTACAGAAATGTTGGGGGGAGTGATGATGGAAGGAAGTGTGCAGGAAAGGAGTTAAGGAGCCCATCGTAAATGGACAAGGAGATGCTTGTGTCTTGGACACCTGAGTGAGTGTTGAGAGAAGTGTGAGGAGGTAGAAGTGGCCATGAAAGGAGTTTCGGATGACTTCAAGATGCTGAGCATGGGCCAGCCTGGGATAGGGGCTGGAGATGGAGTCACTGAGAGTGGAAGCTCAATGGGGTCCAGGTAGCGAGGGCAAGTTTCAGGATCCCTTGCTTTCACAACGCCTCCTGTCCAAACCTAGGAAGAGAACCCATTCAGATAGGAAGGGAGACTTGCGAGAATGGAGAGCAAGCTAGAAACAGAGCGAAGCAGCCAGCCAGCCTGGCCAACAGCCTCGGAGGTATAGAGTCAGCTCAACCATACAGAGAATTGGAAGGGAGATCTCTTTATTTTATAACTAGCACGTAATACGAGGTATGCTTTCTTTCATTTTGGCATGAGGTTCTGGAATGTTCCGTCATGACCCTGGTATGCTATCAAAAGATTTCATATCCTGAATCTTTTGCTGTTGTGTCACTGGTACACTGGCCCTGAGATAATCTGAAAGGGAGCAAGAGCCAGAGTACCTTTTCGATAACAATGAAAATCCTTGGGTTTATATGATATGACATGATGTGAGGGACATTGTTTAGGTCTTGGCGTAGCTATGAATGCCTAAGGCAGAACACCAAAGGAAGAAATCTACTTTGAAAGCTTTCTTAGAACACATCTGAGAGATTTTGCTGGTTAATGCAAATACATGTCCAAACAAGTACTGGTTTGCTTAGGGAGGATGCAGAGCTGGCAAGCCTCACTTGGCATGAAAAGCGTGAGTAATACTTCATTTTAATGAGGGACTTGGGGGTCCATAATGAAGACTACATGGTATTTCCCACGTGTCTCTTTGGAATGTGGACTGATAGTACCCACAGTGGAAGAAAAGCCACGGGAAAGTACGTCATTCCTGAGAATTCTGGTGCTCTACGAGATTCAGATGATTTAGTGGCACATAAGTGAAGTCACAGAAATACCCAGAGTTCCCAGAGTAAAAACATTCCCGTCCTACAGGTAAGTAAATACAGGTGCAAAGTAAGGAGAATGTATTTTTTGGAGGGAGGGAAGAAGCACATTTGATGTTTAAATTAATGCTAGAGTCAGTCAGTTCCAGGTAGGTCGTGAACACTGTAGCATCCTTGGAATAACTGTGTAGCTTCCCCACATGACTCTTCTGAAAGGTAAGAGTCAAGTTCATATGAGTATCAAATTCATATGTATAAAGCACATACGTTCACTTTTAAGACATAATTTCACAGTCATGCTTCACCTATGAGCCCTGATCATTTGGAACTTTCCTATCAGATAAAGTTAATACTTAATGTTTTAGGTGGAAAGACAAAATCTAGAAAGTGACTAGGAAAACAAATATTCCCCCAGTGCTCACGAACGGTCTTTGCCTAGTCGATGAAGTGGCAGATGGAATAAACATTATATACGTTTGTTCTGGGGTCTGTAGTCTGGACGTCACCTTGGATCCAGTAATAAGGCATGATTTTTTAGAAGCAAACTCCGTTTGTTTAGATCTGGGGCATTATGAGATCATTCATGCAAAGTATGTAAAGTATTGGACTGATCTTTATATTTCTGGGCTGGCTGGAGGCTGGGTCTCCCCCCAGCACCCCAGGATTTTGGTGGGATTAAGCATAGTTCTGGGGATTTTGGAAGAATGTTATTCATCCCTTCAGGCTTAAAGGGGGAGGATGGTGACCTAGAACTCAGGACAAGAGAGTACTTAGAGGCAGAAATGCTGGCAGGAAGGACTTCTTCTGTGTATGCTAATATATCAAAGAAGATTTAGAATTATAAAGAGAAATAAGAAATTTTCTATCTTAAGATGAATAATTCTGAAACATTAAAACATGGTAAGAACTGAAATTAATATGAAATAAACTCATCAGGCAAAAATTGTTATCAGATAAATTTGGCATCTCCTACTTGGAATTAATTCGTGCCCAATAAACCAATTGGAGATTTCTTGTAATTTATTTACACCAATTTTTAAAAAACAAAACTATTAAACGCATGCTATATGTAAAAGCTAATTCTGGAATAGGTTTTTAATGGACTCAGGAAAACATACATCTTCACTTGTTTCCTATGAAGTTTAAAGTCACTTCTCTCAGAGGTCATTTTTTTCTGTCCTCATTTGCATTCGCTACACCTCCCCCCTCCCCAACAAAAGCAACAACAAAAAAATTCCAAGCAAAAAAGCTCTTAAGCAATAAAACTGGTGTCCAAGAAAAACATTTAGTTTGAAAAAGAGCTGAAAAATGTAGCCTTGGAAGAACCGCTGCTTACATGGGATTGTTCAACAAATTCCTGTTGTGTGAGGTTTGGCATATACTTTCTAAAAATATAAGCATCTGGGGAAATGAGACAAAGCCCAGGTCTTGGACCAAACGAGGCACGCAGTGTGAATCTGTTAGTGATTATATCCATAATGAAATATGTGCCCAAATTTAGCAGTGCAAAATCTAATACAATACAAAAGCCCAGCAGGCACTGTCCTTACCATAATATATAGCCAACAGAGAAGATGCATACGGCGGCGAGTCCACTGCTCCTGCTGGGATATGCATGGTGTGATGTCCTCATCTCGATTAATATAAACGGCAAAACCATTGTGTGCTGAAAAAGAACAGAGACCAGGTGACACAGTCTCATCATAGCCCCACAGTAGTTGTTCTGTCTCCAGCAGGAGAACGGAGAGTGTAAATTCCTAGCAAAAGCGAAACAGCAGAGAGCAGTGTGTATGGCTCACCTAAGAGGTAGAGTGGACACGAAGACATGAGCGCATCGATCGCTCTGCTGGGATTTTCTGCTGTATCTGAATTTCGAAATTTTATTTATGTCTGTTACGGGAAATTTCTATTATACAGAAAGATGTATAGGAAGAAAATTAGAACCTAAGAAATAAAAATAACCAGTTGATATGTGGGTTTATATCTTCATCCCTTGTTCAATTATTTATACATGGTTCAGATCATACTGTCTGTGCAAATTTGTTTTGGGTTGTAGCATGAAAATTTTGATATGCCATTTTAGAAATTCTTCCAGAATATCAACCCTTACCTTAGTTGCTTAAAATTCCATTTTACGGCCGTACCAAATTAATCAATTCTTGTTCTTGGACATTCAGCAGTAAAAGATTTTCAAATTTTCATTTATTAAAAATACCATAATAAATATATTTTTAAAGAAGTCTTTTCTGAATGTCAAATTACTTTCTTATAGTCAAAAGCTATGAAGATTTTAAGGCTGTTGATACATTATGCTAAATTCTGTTTGTACCAGGAGCAGGTTAGAAATAATACCAAACTCGCTTCCAGAAAAAATGTGCCTGTTTGTAGATGCATTTAGACATGATGTTTGAAGACAGATGCTAAAGAAGCTGGGTCGAATACTACTATTTGTTTTTCAGACCCACTGGCTACTCTAGGTACTCAGTTCAGTGGATCAGGCTGGGGATGAAATTTATCTCTTCTATACGGTAGGAAGAAAGGAAAATCAAGTACTTTTGGTATTGAAATTTGGTGGACAGATATAAGGGACAAAGAGCTTCTTAGGTCAAAATGGGTCAGCATACAGATTACCTTCCAAAACTGGAGAGTTTCCCAAGAGTAAGAAGAACTGAACCATTAGCAAGTTTGAATTCTATTTAGTACCTTCTTAATGGTTATGAAAGAATCTTTATTCTGCAATGCTGTATTGTTTGCATATTCAAGGAAAAGGCAGGAAATTGAATGTTATGATTTTCAAACTCTAATAAGTATTGTAGCAAAATAGAACCAGGTGGCAGGTAAGCCTTTGCAGGGAAAGACTTGGTGGGGATATAAAGGTGAACATCTTTGGAGCAACTTACTGTTTATATTCACAGAAAAAAATAGAATGACAGTATTTCGTAAGAAATATAAAGACGGTGGAAGGTTTTTGCCTTAAGCATTCTCCTCTAGATAACTTTTCTGACTGCCAATATATTAGTAACGAGAGTTTGGTATTCCTAGAATTTGGAATCAGATGGGTGGGTGATTCCACAATTGAGTAGCTTTATATTTCTTTATCCTTTGTTGTTCTGTCGTTTTAAAACAGTATAATTAACTCTGAAGGGAACTATGCAAAATGTATATGTGTGTTAATACAGAAACAGTATGTGTTTTAAAGATCTTGTTTTTTTCACTATAATCTAGTCACCTCAGATGACACTGGCCTGGATTTCACCAACAATAGTTTTACAATGGTGCATCCATGTAAAATCCAAATATACAGCTAGCAATAAAGCCACATCTTACAAATCTTACATAGAAGGAAAATCCATGCAAACCAAATGTTCACACTAAAGATAATGCTGATTCTGATGACCTGTATGGGTTACACAACATTGATGATATTATTTTTGAATTGTTATTATTAAAAAATGTCTAAACTCCTAGCATATAAAAACTGAAACTAACAAATGAACAAGGCAAACAAACAAAAACTCATAGAAATCGACAAGTTTTATGGTTATCAGAGGGAAAGGAGAAAGCAGGGAGGTAGATAAGGGTAAAGGGGATCAAATATACAGTGATGGAAGGAAATTTGACTTTGGATGGTGAACACACAATGCAATATACATATGATGTATTATTGAATTGTACACTTGAAACCTATATAATTTTATTAACAACGTCACCTCAATAAGTTTAATAAAAAAGAAACCCTGATTGGAATAAAAAAATAAAGAAATTATTTTATTTTTAAAATAAGAAATTCACCCTCAATGTTTAAAAAAAAGTCTAAACTCTACCTCTTCATCCATTGCTCTAAACTGATTAGAAAATCATCTATTTTTCTATAAAGTTATGTACGTTCAAATAATGAATTTGAATAATTTTAGTTAACCAGTTATCATTATTTCATCTAGCCTAGTTGCTGATTATCAGATGTCACACCTGGAAAGGTTTGAATGTACTTTGATGATGCCAGGCAGAAAGGTGAAGACCTGTCTAGATTACTTCATCACTGGCATCATCAGCACTAAACAGGAGCTAGTGCTGTTCCATCAGTTGTTCCATAATCGATGACAAAGGTCTGTTTTTGGCTAGCTGTGTCCGTGCCAGTTTGGCCAGGGGCAAACTTCAGATTTTTCTATATCAGGGTAACTTAACAGCTTATCATTCAGAATTTTCAGGCACTAAAGAACGTACATCTCCTTCTTTAAAAATTCATAATGCACATTATGTTTACTGATAAACAGTGTATATTAACAAAAGTAAAAACAGTGCAAAATATATATAGCACATATAAATATTGCCTTGCAGGTAGCTAAAGTTCTATGAATTAGACAAATGGTAAAAGTCTACAAACAGTCCTGCTGAATCTTTAAGTAACCTTTAGCAGCTCAGTTATAACTCAAAATCTGTAGCAGCAAGAGGGGTAATTGTTTGAGAACTACAGGTAAAAGAAATTCAGTTCTAATCCACTCCCAGGCAATATTTTCTTCAATAACTTAAGAACCAGGGAGGAAATACTCAATTCCATTCAAGACCATTAGCTGCCCAAGAACCGTAATCATATGTTTTGTTCACTGTGGTATTTGTAGCACTTAGAGGAGAGCTTGGCACATTGGAGGTGATCGATAAATATTTGTGGAGATAATTTAATCTTATTAAATAATTCTTATGGAATTATTAACTCCATTATTAACTGCAGGTGAGGTAACAAAGACTTGGAGAAAGAAATTATCTTGCCCAAGATCACAGAACTAGTAAGTCTGGAGGTGAGGTTCAAGACCAGTTCTGTCTGTCTCTAAATTCCATACTTATTTTTTCTACATTAGAATTGTATCTTTAAAAGATATGAGTTAAATAATCTTTGACTCCATAAACTTGTGAGAATGCATGATTCAGGATCCCTTGCATTGCCTCTCAACAGACCAGAACTATTTTTTGGTTGAGCCTCAAAATAAACAAAAAGGTCTTCATTGTAAAAAACATACTTGCTAAATGTGTATTTTCCTGTGGCACATAAGCATTCTGAATAATAATCAACAATGCAACAACTGTCATAACTTTTCAGTGGTGCAATGATAGTTAAAGATGGCTGGAGGCGGCTCTGGAGGCGGCTCTTTCAGCTTTGGTGCAACCTTCTTGGTCGTCCCACGCCTGGGTTCCTCTGGTACCAGCTGCCTCCGCCGTATCACCTAAGTTCCGCCCCATTGAGATCAAAGTCATATATTTAAAGTGCAAGAACAGGAATTTGGTGCCGTGTCTGCCCTGGCCCCCAAGATTAGACTGCTGGGTCTTTTTCCAAAAAAGTTTGGTGATGACGTCCAAAGGCAACAAGTGCCTGGAAGGGTCTGAGGAGTACATGAAACTGATCACTCAGAACAGAGAGGCCCAGGAGGAGTGGTGCCTTCTGCCCCTGCCCTACTGTCAAAGTCCTCCAGGAACCAGCCAGAGATAGAGAGAAAGAAAAGCTCATCAAGCACCGTGGTAACAGCGGCTTGATGAGATTGTCGACACTGCTTGATGGATGCAGCACCGATCTGTATAGCCAGAGAGCTCTCTGGAGACATGAAAGAGAACCTGGGACTGTCCAATCTGTGGGCTGCGATGTTGATGGCCACAACCCTCATGACATCATCAGTGATACCAACAGTGGGGAGGTGGAATGCCCAGCTGCTTGAGAACTACAGAGGAAAATATTTCAATCAAAGATCATTTGACAACTAAAAGAAAAAAAAAAAGCAAACCCAGGAATGATCTGTTGCTATTCCTCAAACCTTTTAAGTTAACAGTGCTCTCAGACAGCTGTAGGTATACTTTGGATAAACAAAGGAGATAAAGTCTGGTTGCCAGAGGAGGCTCTTACGAATTGTATTGAACTGTTTTCACCATCACAATTGCCCAGCGCCCCAGTTACTGAGGTTTGACTGTTTTTTTAAGTGCTGAGTGAGATGAAGGGTTGACAGCCCAAGGAGTAAACCCTATTAACTCTGCCCTAGAAAGTACTGGTCTAAGTAGTTATCCTATCTTAAGCTCACTCTTCCATTGCTGCTAATTTTAATGAGACTGTATTTGGAAGATTATGTTCAAAAAGGAAAGCCCAAAAATATCTTGGGCTTTGCATCCTTTGTGTTTTTCTTAACAGGGCTTGGATAGGTTCTCTATAGAGCAGCGTTTATCACCATGAACTGACCAGCATCCCATGGCAAAGGTCTCCCTGCAAAGGTGACCCACCAAGTGGTGTCACCTCTGCACAGAGATGCTCAGACCTGAGCAGAGGGCCGGACCTGAGGAAGGTCTAAGGGCTTAATTACGATGTGAAGGAGATAGGATAAGAAAAAGGCTTTTAAAGAAGAGGCCCCAAGGAAGAAAGAAATGTAATTACGTGGAAAGATTAAGAAATTGGCTTCTGGGATCTAGCTCTGACTGTGTCTCCCTCACTGTAAGACTTCACGCAGGTTCTTGCACATTTGCGAAGCTCAGTATTGTTCTTTGTAAAATAAGGGGTTGGATTAAATTAGTGCATCTCAAACTTCGGTCATGGAGAACTAATATTTTAAGTTTTGCTGTATCGCATACCAGGGCCCACTTATGTGTTAGGCATGGTAGATACTGCGCCCTGGGCCCATGAAAATGTCTTAATTTCTTTTACAATCAGAAGAAAAAAAATAAACTTTTAGAGTTGAGGATTATATCCATGTTTTTACCAATGCAGTCCTAAATGTTATATATAAAATATATAAATTTATATTTATAATTTATATTTTTAAACCTATATATGCTATTTGTATAAATACGTGTGTGTGTGTGTGTGTGTGTGTGTGTGTGTGGAGGAAGGGACCCACAAATACAAAGTGCCTAGGGCTTACAAAAGCAACAAGTCTTGATGCAGCCCTGTCATGTTCCCTGATTTGTTAAAAGTTATTTTCTTACTCAATTCACATTTTTTTCTAAAATAAATGTATTTAAAGGGAAACTTATGAGACTTACAAACTCGCATAAAATGGAATATCACTTGTCATAAATAGATAATAACCACAAAAACACATACAATGAAATGAATTGATCTTAATAAATGTTTGCTAGATATGTTTGCTGTTCAAGGCCCTGATTCTGAGGCCTGCTCTATATATGTTAAGTAGGAATGTTAGTAAACATTAGAAGGGCATGAAAGACAAACTAGCATGAAATATAGACTCTCCTAAATGGAATTAGAAGGACTGAAAGATAATTGAGAATTACCTTTTCATTATGTAATTTAATATTATTTAATGTCCCTGTGCCACCTCAATTATCTTGCATGCCCATCAGGGCTACGCAGCCTATGCACTGGAATGGATCATCTATAAATTGTGGTTGTACTTTCTAACTGCTAAATTATTTGATTTGTGAACAGATAATCTTTCATCAGAAAAATGAAGAGACAGATGAGTAGGAAGTTCAGGTACTAATGGAAGAATTTAGTGGCATTTAACAGGATCAAAGAAATGGATTTATACTACACAAGAAGGATCTGGACTTGCTGTTGGGAAAAACACTGATTATCTGTGATGGCAATCAGTAGCCTATAAAGTAAAGGAAAACTTTAGAATAAACTTTGTTGTGGAATAAATGGAGGAATGAAAACTATACTGTGTGATGGTATGAAATGAGGCCAGTAGAGTGGATGGATTAGGAGACCATTCAAGATTATTTCAGAGCTCTAGAACCTAAAATGTATATTACAAAAAAAAAAAAAAAAAGAATAAACAGGATTTGAAGGCTGACTATATTTAACTGCTATCTCTCTGGTCTTTCTCCTCTCTTCAAAATATTTTTTTTTAAATAGAAGAGCTTTGGTCCCGTACCATATGAGCACCAGATCAAATAGTCTTCTTCCTTGGAAGCAAACCAGCTTTTGAATGTGAGGTGTACCAGCCCAGCCCCTGCTGGATAATATGAGAGCTGGCAATCCCATGTCTACTTATTTGCATCTGCAGGACACAGGAAGAACTCTGGAGTGTTCTCAAAGTAACGTGGGCATGAAATCACCAGGTGAGCGTGCTAAAAATGAGATTGCTAGACCTAGCTCCTGGGGCATCTGGTTTACCGGATGTGCAGTAGTGCTTATGGCAGTCCCCATGTAGGTAGACCACAGCTCTAGCCTTCATGTTTGTCAGGATATCAAGGTTTCCTTATATCCCTATGACAATTTTTGATTATAAAGAAAAAATTTAAGGACGGCTGCGTGCATGTGCACGTGCATGTGTGTATATTCCTGCATTCTTGTGGGCACCCAGGCTGCAGGCAGGGCTATATATGACCAGACTTGCCTGGGAAGATGGGGTAAAGGAGAGTCCCTATGATGTCCTGACAAGTTTACAGGTATATCACAAATAAAAATAGTATAAAAAACTGCTCTAGGATACAGAAAGTTGTACACTCCAGACTGTAACTTGAGTATTTTTCTGTTTGCTTTCTCCACTTCAATTCTCTCTAGAATGAAAGGGGATTGATTAAACAAGAGAAATTTTTATTCTGTAATGAAGCAAGAAAAAGTTGCCAAGTTTGAAGATAAAGCTCATTGTATTAACAAAACATGATCTAAGATGATAGAAAGGGTGATGTCAGAAAAACTAACAAAGATTACAAAACACTGACTGCTCCTAACTTTTGCAAAGCTTCTGGGCTCTCCAAACAGGTCAAATGTTGGCTGAATACAGGGAAAATCAGTTGGGTGGGAGCATGCGCAGAAAGGGGCTGGATCTTCCCCTGGGGCAACTGTAAATTCAGTCAGTGGATATGGGGAGGTGTCGATGATATCCCTGGCAGCTTGGAAATCAAGATATTGCAAGCTCTAAGAAACCTAAATTTTTAACTCTGAAAACCTGACCAAATGTTTTATTGTGATACCAGAAACTATCATGATTAATTTTACTAATTGGTTAGCTCAAAACTTGCCACCCTTCCTCATTTTCCTCATCGTAGAAATATTTTAGTGTTTGAATGACAAGGCACCGCTCGTGTTAACCACTGTAGTTTTCACTTCCCCAGAAGTCAATGGAACTTCTTGTCACAGGCCTCAATCGCTTAAGGGCTGAGGTGCTGGTTTTAGTGTAGCAATGCCTGTGCGATACGACATAGAATCTCCCCAGAAACTGCCAGGGCCTTTTTGGTTGTGCCTTTTTGTGTGGTGTTAGATACCTATTCCTGCTGGCTGTCACGTCAGTCTGAGATGCTCTTATACAGGCATCTCAGAATCAGGTTAGATCAGGGTCAGAAACTTAAGATTCAGTCTGCGGCCATGCTACCCTGAACAAATCCTATACTGTCTGATCTCGGAAGTTAAGCAGGGTCGGGCCTGTTTAGTACTTGGATAGGAGACCACCTAGGAAGACCAGGTGCTGTAGGCATCAAAAAATAAATAAAATAAGGGATTGTAAGCTGGCAAGGTCCTTGCAATCTGTGAGGTCAACCAAGGGTTGCCTCGCCTAAAAAACAAACAAACAAAAAATTTAGATTCACATGGAACCAATATTTATTGAGTACCATTATGTTCCAGACGCTTCCAAAATTATGTATGGGCTTAGTACTAAATTTAAGACTCATCCAGTTCTAACATTAGTCCCAACAACTCAGGATATGGTTTTAATAATTAGGCCTGATAAACAAAATAGCGATGCACATTAAACCAAGACATGCATATCTTTGCAATTAAGAGCGAACGAGCCATCATAGAAACAATTACACTAGGTCAGTGGCACCATTTTACTAGGCTATGATTTTTGCATTTAAAAAGCATTTTTACTATGACTTGAGGCAGTCTCTTGTTGAACTTTCCTCATGAAGGTATCCACAAGGTGCTGTGCATCTGTGGTATTACTGGTGCCTCCTTTTTCAACTGGCAGCCTGTAGACTACTGAAACCAATTCTTCTTTTTGTAATGTCAGAGATGACCCACATCGTACCTTAAAATGTAACGGCGACTTTAAAGTGACCTAATAAGTCTCTTCTTCCATGAACATTTCACAATTCGCATTTGTTGTTCTTATAGAACAGTATTCCTCATTACCGCCCTTAGACAATCAAACGATTACAGTATGATGAGATACATGCAGATGTGAAGACCTATGATGGTGCAATGGCTAGAGTGATCTAGTCTGCTTGGGCGGGTTATGGGAGAACTTCATGCAGGAGAAGAGACTTGAATTGGGTTTTTAAGTGTGACCAGGGCTTCACAAGCAGAAGAAAGAGTAAAGGAAGAAGTCATTCACCAGGCTGAAAAGAATAAAAAGTACGTAAAGGCACGGCACAAACTACCGAGGGGACTGTCACTGTTTCAGGACATGAAGGAGCATGAAGAAATAAGTTTGGACAGGTTAGGTAGGCATACACCAAACTGTGGTGGGCTTTCATATGCGCTTTGTCCTGAAAGAAGCAGAGATACCTATATAGTTTTAAACTCCTTCCATGGAGTGTAATTATACCGAGGTAGGAGAAACATATTTGAATGTTAATAGTAGAAAGAGCAAGCTGGAGCCAGGGTGGAGGGTCTATTAAAGAGAGGAGAGATTTATGTACCAACACTCCTACCTTTCCTTCCTTCTATCTTACTTGCTCGTTCCTCAAGGAAGGGACTTGATTCTCTCCATGACTTTCTCTAGGTCTTCTTCAGCCTCCCCCACCCCTCCTACCTCACCTGCAATTTCCCCTTTTCTGCTCCTCTCCTTTAATAAGTACCATAATGCTGAAAACAACATAGGGAAAAGAACAAAAAAGGAAGCTAGTCTTTAATTTTGGCAAATATACATTTCACGGGTAAACACGTAAATATGACTTCTCTCATCTGTCTCGATTTTATGTTACTTCCCCCATTATTAATTTATGCGCATAAATACTGAAGACATAGGAATAAGAATAGCTACCATTTACTGAGCTCCTAATATATGTTCAATTTCATACTAGACATTTTTCACCCGTATCATATTTAATTCTCACAGCAAATCTAACGAGTTATTTTCACCTTCATTTTATAATTGAGGAAATGGAGGAACAGAGCGATTAACCTGTCAGAGGTCATGTAGAATTAGTAAACGGTGCAGCCAGTATGAGACCTCACATTTATCTGACTCCAAAACCTGTGCTTTTACTGAGTGAGACAGTTTCCCATGCTTGTTTGTCTGTTCATTCATTCAGTAAATATTTATTGTACTTCTACTATGTGCCACTCATGACTCTGGGTACTTAACACATATCCCAGAAAAGAGCAGACAAAGATCCTGGCCCCCAACAGGTTGCTGTTCTTGGGAATACAAATACAAAGTCTCCAACTTTAGAAAAGCCCAAGTTCATTAGGGTTGCATAAAGATTACATGAGATCGTACAGTAAAAGGGGCTTGTACAATATATGAAAAAAAATCAAGTTATTTTGTAGGATCTTCTACTTAAGACAATTGGCTAAATAATACTGTTTAATATTTACTGCATGCCAAGAACTGTAATAAGTACCTTACATGGATTAAAACTCATTTACATCTCACAATGACCCTTTGAGGCATATGTTATTATCAATTTCATATTATAAAAACTTGAGGCACAGAGAAATTAAGAAAGTTGCTCAAGGTTATTAAGTAGAAGGTGGTAGATATGGGCTTAGACTTGGGTACTTTGCTTTCTGAGCTCACCTTTTAACCATGATGCTATACCACCTCTGGAGCTCTTAGAAAGACCTGAGGATAGGGGAATAGCCAGTGGAAGAACTGGTATTAGGAAGGGCAACTCTTGGTCTTATGGCTGTGTCAGAGGGAAGGAATCTGGGACCTTCTCTCATACACACCATTCACTTAAGAAGATTCCCAGGGCTAAGGGATGAATGGCCTCTATGAAGACAATCAGACCAGACTTTATGCTCATCTCGTAGGTACTGAAGACCTCAGATAGGTAGAGATGCTGGGATGAGAATAACCCCAAACCACAAACACAAAGAGGCATTCTCTTTCTGAGTTGCTATTTATGCTACCTTTCATGTCTTTATTTAGCCTGTTCTCCTTAAAAATATTTCGAAAGCATTTTAGGATGTGGGCTGAAGAATGATGGAAGGGAGAGCAAGGGGGAATGTGGACCAGGCAAAAGAAAATTCGACTGTTCCTATAGTCAGTAAAATTGAAAGCATTCTTAGAGCTCATGACACACTGATAGGTTTTGGGAATAAGTATAGAAAAATAAAACTCATTTTTAGGAGCATTCTGAAATTAAAAAAACTTAAAAAATAGGAAACTAGGATTTCAATGTTATATGCTGTTCAAAAATTATTTTGAGCTCAATCAATTCCACTCACCCATATATATCAGCCTCTTCAAATGTGAGAGTATTCCTCTAAAAACACTTTGTGATCATTTGGGTTCCTTCTCCAAAATGTCTCATTATCTTCAGAACAAAGTCTAAGTTTCTTAGCTCTGCCTTTAAAGTCTCATACTATCAGATTTAACCTACTTTTCTAGATTAATCTCACATACTTTGTACTGGCAACTGTCACTATTCCACCAAAGGCCTTACATGTTCATGCCTTTGTTCACATCTTTATCTCTTACTGGAATCCCTCTGTGTTTTGCACCCTCTTTTTAGTATATACTTATGACAGGATCATTTACAGCTCTTCAAAGAATCATCCCTCATAGTTCTCTGCACTTTCATAATGAAGCGGAGCCACTGTCACTAGTTCTGATCAATGGCTTATTTTCAAAGAAGTGATATGCACACTTCTAGGACAATATCAAAGCTGGTGTAATTGCACTGCCCCTGCCACAGTGACCTGGAAGTCATGATTGAAATGATGAAGCCATAAGATGAAAACATCCTGGATCCCTCAGTTACTACCTGGAAGGGAGTTAGGGAGCTGTCCTAGAGCCAACTGGACTGCAGACATTATGAAATGAGAAATAAACCTTTGTGGAGTTAATTTGCTAAGATTTAAGGGTTAATTTGCTACCTTAGAATAAGGTAGCTTATTCTGACTGGTATGCTATTCCATACTGTCAGCCCTATCCCAGAAATAATTAATCCTTCATTTTTATTTGTGTTCCTCCTATGTAAGCTATGGCTCTCCGCGCCCCCCCCCCCCCCCCCTTTATAATGTTATAGTTAACACAAAGGAAGTGATCCTAATGCACTGGGAGCACTGCTTTAGGGAGAAGGAACAAACCTTATTAACCATTGTATGCTTAGCTCCCTGCACAGTGCAAGAAACTTCATGGGGTCTCAATAAACCTTCGCTCGGGGACCATGATAGTATGACTTTTCCTTAAGTAAACCCTATTTAACCAGTAATTGAAGAGGAATAAAAAAAAGTAAGTTCCCTGGCTACAATATATAACCAAATAAAAATAATACATTCATCTTGAAAGCACAAAAATTACATTTTTATTGCAGAAAGAAAGGGGGCTAGTTTGTTCCAAACCATATTCATATGGGACCAAGTCATCAAACTAAAGCTGTATATTCACAAAATATATAAGGGAAGTCATTTTTTAAAGTGAGACACTAGTAACACATTCCATTGACTTTTAATTTCATTATACTCCTCTATTACACTGTACAAGCAAATTTCAGTGATCTTAAAAAAGCTTCTTCACTGAGTCTTCAAATACAACGATTTCAAATGATTTCAATTTACCCTTGTTTATGATAAAATAAATGTTATTCTGATTGATTGGCAAATGTCTACTAGCAGTAATAAGCGCAATTATATCTGACATGAAGACATTATAAAATCCATAACCCAAACCTTTAAAGCCTGATTTGAAATGTCAAATTCGACTTATGAGGACTAGTTATAATCCTGCTTCATGCAAAAAGCATTAGGTTAATGCTGGAGCAAAGTACTGTTGCCAAACATGCACTGGCATAATTAATCAGGGATATTTCAGAAACGAATTGTCTCCAAGAGGTTATTGATTTACTGTCACGACACGTTATTCTTATGGCTGTGCTAGCACTCTAGAGCTGGGATGCACTGGCATGCATTTTTCAGTGAGTAAGCCTTGATCTATCCTTCTGGATTCCTGCCATCCTGCACTGACATCTGCAAACACTCACATTTGACAGCTTCATGCCTGAGTGTGGTGGCTTCCAAGCTGATTAGGATTAGTTCAGAGGGGTTTTGGACTAGTCTGAGTATAATCGAAAGCAGAGAGCAATGAGTCTCCATAGAGTGACATGCACCCTGCAAATGACATCATAATAATAGAGAACGTGCATGTGCATACACACATGCAAATACATATATGCATACATCCATGCATACAATCATGCAAACACATCTATGCATACACACACTAATATTAAAGGAGATTTCAGTTTTGACCTTGAAATTCATCCCCATTATCTATTAAACTAAATTCAAGCTCTTACAGAAGCACTATATTAAATACATATAAAGCAGCTACAACTTAGCTCTTTTTCACAATGACTCCATGACTATCAGAAGGTACTACTGTCAGAGGAAGCTCTTAAAGCACAGAGTAGTCAAATGTTCTCTCAAAGATTACAGGGGAAAATAATGGGGAGAAGGAGGCAACTTAGCTGACTCTCAAGCTTTTTTCTCTGTAGTCTCTTAAACAGATAAAGACACAATTTCAGAACAATATTGATGGTTACAGAAGTGTGGGTGGGCTGATAGGTGAGCAGAGAGGCCTCTGTTACCCTGGGCACAGTTGACATGTCGAGTTCAATCCCCCTTCCACGTCTTTGTTTAAGCCATATTTCCCTGTGCATTCTATGTCTTGGCCGTACAATCATCAGCGCAGCCAGTCTGAAACCTGCGTCTATGAAATTCATCGAGGGGATACCTGCAACGGAGGGTGCCTGACAATTCACAATTGCACGGCAAGGCTATGAATGCGCTGACACCGGCATTTATGGGGACTTAGTGTTTTTAGGAGATCAGAAACTGGTCAGTATATTGTAAAAACTACTGCTTATTTTGGGGGCTATAAAGTCAGCTACTGTAATTTAATAAATGGTCATGCATGACTAATAAGCCTCCTTGACTTGTAACTGGGTTTCTTATTAAACGGGTCATAAAGTTAGCACTTACTCATTTTAAAAATTCATTATCAATTTGTAGCTATTCAATACCTCATTCAGCTGAATAAGGCACACAGTAGGCCATCTAGTTTGGGTAGCTGTGGATTTGAGGCTCTAGGAACAATGAAAGTCATATGGACAACATAAAGCTTTTATTCCCCTGTGAGACAGTGCACTTAGGAGGGCTGGCTGGAGGGAGAAATATGCTTCAGACTCCCTGGCTAGGTCACACAAATGACCTTTGGTTTCATTTTTTCTTAAGGCCTCATGTTTTGTTATTTTCACCCACAAACCAATATTTTAAATGACTTTATTTCCCAAACCATATATATCAAATCATAACTCTCCCTATTTTAATACAATTAATTAAAGACATATATTTTGGTCCATTTTGGATCAGGATGAGTTCAATGGTATTATTGCACTGTGCTCATAAAGTTCAGCCAAATCAAAGAAACCTTTCATTAGCTCCTGCAGCCTAATCATGGGTAGAGACACATTTTTCTAAGCTTCACCAGAATTTGTGGACTCTTCTCCACACCTCTTTTGTTGACCCCCAGAAGTCAGGTCCCCATTCTGTGAAATCTCTTAGGTAAACAGAAACATCCCCCAGTGTATGTGGTGATGAGTGGAATTTATGTCTCTTCAGCAGCACCCTTTCTTTTTAGCAGAGACTAGACCTTCAAGGGCTGGCCATCGGCTCTTGTCTTCAGGTCGATCCCTTGCGCCTGCCAACATATCTGTCTCCCCAGTATTCCTCCCTCTTTGACGGTCATAAATCCAAGCTTTCTGGAAGCCATTAAAGAAGGAAGCAGGATGAGGTCACAACTCATCTGGAGCCTTGAGAATCTTTTCAGTTTGAAGAATCAGAGCAGATAAGGGAGAAAGGATGGGAGATGACCTGTTCAGAGGTATAAAATGCGGAATTGCATGGGTTGCATGAACTCGATATTTTGATAAATTTGCACATATGATCAATAAATGAATTACTAAGAAAAGCTTAGGTTCATTAAGAACATCAGCTGTCCCTACAGTTAAGAGAGAGAATTAAATCCTTCTCCAAACTGGCCTCAGAGGACCTTTTCCTGTGGTCTGAATTGACCTGGGGTCCGATCTTCAAAGGTGATTGTTTCAGTCTAGGGGAAGCGAGATGGCCTCTAGCAATTAAGCAAAGATGCTGCACTCCTTCAGATCCTTGAGCAGATGTTTTACAAATGCAGATGAGGAACAGGAAAGGGAAGGAGAGAGAGGCAGGTCACTGGCAAAGGCCATCGCTTTTTGTGAGTCGTGCGCATATTCTCCTAGGTTGAGTTCTTGTTCTTGGGCTCTGATTAAGTTGGCCCTTGATCATACTATTGTCTTTAATCAATTCTTGACAGATCATCTCAGGTGATTTCTGTTTAATACCTGCAGTGAATGGGCCATTGTCTAATACTTGTTTCCTTTTGGTTCACCTGGAGCATTACAGATAAGGAAGATTTTAAACCAGAGTGATGAAGAAAAATGTCGAAGGATACTCATGCCCCAGGTGTGGTAAGGGCTAGAGTTTAAGCAAATGAAATGCAGATGGTAAGAAGCACTGACTTCACAGCCTTTCAGGGACAGCCAGGAAGAAACACGTACACAGGGCTTTCAGACAGTAGGTGCTTCATACATTTCTGCAGAATAAGGGCTGGGTGAGGATCCTGCAGAAATGCTGCAGATGCCAAAGGCATGCAAGAGTTGCCTTCCGTCATTTTAGTTTCACAGGGAGGATGGGGCACCTTCCTAGAAGAGTCTCTCTCACAAAGCTTTCTCTTCTGAGTGAGGTAAATTGTGTTCAGATCTTGCCAAACTTAAATTGCATCCATGCTAAAGAGGAAAAAAGGCTTTAGCACATTTTTGTGGAGAATGGAAACAATTTATTTTGTTTGTTTCTAATGGAGAGAGTTTGCTCCAAAATCTCACTGTGAGGTCTGGGAATCTGGGTTGAGGACCGCCAGGCAGCCGAGGGAGAGGGTGAGAGGGACAGAGACCCTATCAGGTGATTGAAACAGCAGGAGCAGCCAGTTATAAAGGCGATGCACAAAGCGCAGCTCTTGGATGTAGGTCAGGAAGAAATGATTCAATGTGCTTTCACGATTATTTTTTCTCAAAAATGCTTGTTTCGTGTTAAAATTAAAACCTTCCTCTGCTGTTTAGCACAACCAACTATAGTACCTTTTTTTAATACATTTTTTTGGGGGCGGTGAAGAAGTGTTTGTTTTGTTTTTTCCTCTTTGATATTCAAAAAACGAAACTGCCAGGCTCACAGTTCACTTTCCTTCGCAGGAGGAAAGTGGAAGACATAAACGCAAACGACCTGGGCCATAACGAGTAATGAGCTTTTGGAAAGATTCTCAGATTTCCCAACATGAACTAGATGATGAGAAACATAAGCATGTTTTCTCATTTGCTGGTGTTCCCTGAAAGCTTTATTTAATAATATAATTTATTTCCCAAGAACGGGCTTAGCGGAGCGCTGTCACTGCAAAGCTGCAAGTGTCAGTACACAGCCTTGGGTTTACATGGGCAGCATAAATAACAAGGAAAGCACTTCCTTCTCAGAGTTCCCGAGCCTGTAATAAGCCTGCTGGTGCATTCAGTGATATACGGTCTCTTTATTTTCAACAGAGAACAGTATGCTTTGGGTCTTCGAGATATTGTTTGACTGCTTTACAGAAACCAATCAATAACACCCAGGTAAAGTTTTCTGCAAGGTACATAAATCCTAGCATGGGGAGACCAGCTGTTTTGAGATTCTGGATAGGTGCCAGTTTCCAACTGGGGAGTCTCAGGGAAATGATCCTGAATCTAAGGCTTTGTTTGGATTTCAATGGAACATAATCGGGCGACATCTGGTCCCCCACCTTGAGCTGGCTTGGCTGCACTTCCTCTGCCTTGGCTCTGGGCACCTCCTGCAGGGCTTCCGGTGAGTGCCAAGTGCCAGTGCCCTACCCGTCACCAGCTGCCAATCAGTTTTTCACAGTGGGGGACCAAAGAAGAACTTGGGGCCTTGAAGACACCTGCTGAGAACAACTCATAAAAATGATCTTAAAATGCAATTTGGGTCCCACTGCTCCACAAGTTACTGGACACGAGACAAAAGAGAGTTACAAAAATAACTTTGGGGGGGAGGAAAATATGGCAGAGGGAATGAGGAGAAGCGTTCAAAATTAGCAGTGTGGGGCACGAGGTAATGGAAAGGTAAAGAAGGGGTAAAGAATGAATGAATAAAGACTAACAATAAACAAATTCATGGAAACACATGCACTTTCACTAATAAGCAGTTACATTCGAGTGAAAAACCATTTTCACATATTAAATTAGCAAACCTTTCTTTTAAAATAAGACTACTTGAAGTTGCAAAAATAAGGTGAAAAGCACACACTCATGAATGCTGGACAAAGAATACATTGTCACCACTGTTTTGAAAGCAAATTGACCCTTGTTATCAAGGGCCCTAACTCGTTTCCCGAGGACTGTAATTGAACTTTTGGGATCTATGCCAAAGAAATAAAAATCAGCCTAAATAAAACAAATAAACATAAGATAAAAACACATCCTTAGCTTAGTAAACATAGATATTTTCCCTAAGACTATTTTCGATAGCAAAATAATGAAATTTTACCTTAATGATCTACAATGAGGGAATGGTTTTTAATCCAAGATACATGCATCCAATGGATACTGCACATATTAAGTTTTAGAAATCTTATTCGTAAAACAGTTTAAAAGAAACAGATTATGATGTTAACAGTGACTTCCTTTGTCTGAAAGACTATGAGTGATCATCTTTCTTGTGTCTACATTTTTATACTTTTTGCAAGTGTTCTTTACCTGTAGGTATTAGTTTATTATTTAAGATAAATTCATAAAAAATTTAAAAGGACTACATTAAAGAAAATGTGGCATATGCATAGAAATATATTAGAATACAGCATTTTCAAGAAAACACAAAAATTTGAAGAAACAGGGCACAGATTATAGTATGTAAGTTGTGAAGATAAACAGGAGAAAGGGCAGATAAGCAAGTTCCAGATATCAGAAATAAAATAGAAGTGAGGAGGAGAAAGAAGCTTAGGTAAGTAATAAGAGAGGAAAAAAAACCTGAAAAAATACCAGGACATAGAAAACGAAAAGGAAAAAACTATCCAATAAAAGTTGTAGGGCTGAATGTTACATCACTTTTGCTTTGCTCGAGGATCATTTAAAAATGCTTGGTCACTATAAGTAATACTGGGGTAAGGCCACATGACTTTACGAACAGAAAAGACAAAGACAGCTGGGCTGAGTAAAGATGATGTACGAATCTGATTTCTCTTGTACACAGTCATGACCAAAGGAGTCATGATGTTTTAGGTTTCAAGTTTTCAAGTCAGTCCACTGGGACATAAGTGCCTTAACAAATATTCCTTGTGGCTGTCCCCTGCCAACTGGGTTAGTATCCTCCTGTTTACCTCTGGTGTTACTTTTATGTATAATATTTCAGGCTAGCTAAAAAGATTTGTCTGGGGAAGAGTGTTTAGTCAGAAAAGTATATATTACACAACTCCCATCTGTGGTCCACCTCACAGTTTTCAGTCCCCGGATTGGCCCTCTGGGAGACTGGTGGGGACCAAAACTGTTATCCGTCTTCCTAAGATCTTTCTAGATTGTAAATCTTTTTAAAAGAGGAATCTTTAATTTTTAGTTCTGTTTGATATAGATTGGTTTCCTTCATCTTTTCCTAATCCTGTACAAAATCTTTCTTCATTCTAGAAATCCCGAAGAAACCTATTTATGATCAAGTAGTAAGTTCATGTGATTCTTGGTAGCAGTTTTCTTCATTTGAAAGTCAAGGCTTCCCAGAATTTCCTTATTTTTCCTACTTCTGCTCTTTTTTTTTTGTTTGTTTTGCAGCTTGAAAAAAAAATAAATAGAAGAAATGAGATAAAATAGGGCATTTCTTGTTTTCCAGCGGCACTGTAAAGGTAAGGCAGGGCTGTGAGTATGTTCGAGTTTCTTACACTAAATAAATCTTCCCACTCTTACTTGTGGATAGAGCCTTCAATTTGCCGGAAAAAAAAAGTACCTTGGCAATGATGTCACCCTGTTTTAACATGAACTATTTAATATTTCCTATGCTACTTGGATTATATAAACCCATTTGTCCTCCCATTGTACAGTTTAAATTTGCAAGATTTAATACGAAGATGTTTTTGCTAAGCCATATTATGAAAACACTTCTTCTTACAAATTCTTAGACTGCCTTCTGTTATTTATTTCACTGAAACATCAATGGCTGAGCCGCAGCAATTGCTGAAAGGCTCTTAGCAGTAGCACCTTGAACGTGTCATCCAATTCTCTTTTTTAACAGCAGGATAGGTGAGATACTCTCTCTCATAACTCACACGTTTTCTGAAAGATAATCATTGAGAGAAATTGACCATAAACTAACCATTTGCTTTTCTAAGAGTCCAGGGATTATCAGCTAACTTAAATTTATTGCATTAACATCAAGGAGGGAGAAATAAACTTCAAAGAGTTCCTAAAATCATAGTGAAGTGAGAGTTGTTTGCTTAGCGCATTGCTCTCACTGGAGGTGTCCTCAACTAGATTTCTTTTCTTCTCATGAGGGAATGAAGACTCTAAGTTAATGGGGTTTTCTCTAACTTTCAATGTCTGTGAAGCCAACCCATTGTGGGGTTAGTTTAAGTGGTGGTTCTATTTCTCCAGGTGTGTCGAAAAACGTTACACTCAAGCATTTAAAACTTTTTTTACATGGAGAGAAATGTAAGGGTTACAGTTTGTATATGGCTTTTTAATAGCTTAATTTTTTCCCCCTATAACTTCTGACATTTAAACCAAAGCTATTTTTCAGGGGGAAACTTGCCTGATTAGGTCAAGCTCACTGGTATTCACACGCCACCCCCAAATCCAGCCCTGTGCGGGCTGCAAGATGCCAACGTGGAAGGGCAATTGACATGTCCCTTCTTCCTTCCTATTCTCTGGAAAATCAGCTGTGTTTACAGTAAGGTTCTCAGGTCATCTCCATGTTGTTTGCTCATGTGTCTGAATGTCTGGGACTTTTTATTTTTAAAATTTTCTTCCCTTCCCCTTCAGCTAAAGATCTGAAACCAAAGAGAAAGGCTTTTTTTTTTTTTTTTTTTTCATTTGTCGATTTTAATGAGGATAAAAGGAACACTGGGGCCAAATGTAGGCTTCTCTATGCAAAATATACTGGTCAATGAATTGGAGCCTTTTGCAGGTGGTTAACGAAAGGGCTCTGAAGTTCGACTTTGGTGCAATTGTAGCTTTGCATTTACTAGTTTTGCCATCTTGGGGC
Source organism: Pteropus medius (assembly GCF_902729225.1). Lineage (NCBI taxonomy): Eukaryota > Metazoa > Chordata > Mammalia > Chiroptera > Pteropodidae > Pteropus > Pteropus medius. The sequence goes on from NW_024344253.1 coordinate 7,896,306, forward strand.
AGACAGTTAACTTATTTAAGCCTTTGTTCATGTATCTATAAAATGGGATTATGAGTTTTGCAAAAGGGTGTCGGTAAAAATAGAAGATATTGTTCTCATTAATGTTAGCAATGGTTAAGAAAAAAATCTTCGTACTGGAATGACATGTAATTCAGCATTGCTAAGTCAGTGAAAACATTAATTCTTTTGATCATTCGAGTCATAATTTATGGTGGTTGTTCACAATTCATGAAGAGGCTGAATGAACACAAACTCTTTCTAATTTGTTCAGCCATGTTCAAGACTCTCCCATTTAATGATGGATTAAACAAAGTGGTGGACTTTTGAGTTTATTTTACTAATGAGGAAATTGAGGGCTTACTTTCTCTAGCATTTATATAGAAATGGTTGTCCATTGGGAAACATCTGGCCTTTGTCTTTGGAGAAACCTAGATTTAAATACTGCTAATGTCATGGATTAAGATGACCTGGGCATCTACTTGGTTTTTCTGATTCTCAGTTTCCTCATCTCTTAAGTGGGGATAATAATAATGTTCTCATGGGATTGTCATGAGGATTAATTTATATAAATCCACAGCTGGGCATAAACAGGCATTCAATAGTTACTAGTTTCCTTTCCCTTCCCCCTTCTTAATTTTCAAAATCTCAATATAAAAAGCACCACCGGCTGTACATGGATATGCTTAACCTTGAGGGCTGGCAGGAAATGATTAATAGTAAGGAGAACTCAGACTGTTACCAAAGTGCATGCTTTTGGAACTAAGGATTTGTCTTCTTCAGACATTACTGAGCAGAAGTAAAAATCAGAACTCATGAAGAGGTTATCCTGGCCTATTAGACTGACTGAGCTTACGGCAGAGCACACAGGTGTGAGGAGAGGGGCCGTGAATTACATTCCTATGTTCCCATGGCCCCCAACACAGTATCTGGAACCTATGAGATAACTCAAGAGACAAAGGATAGTGGTTGGCTAGTTAAAGCAGCATATTAAAAACTTCTGGCTAAAAAAAAAAAACCTCAGCTTGGCTTTGATACAAACTCTGTATGACCCGGGGCAAATTACATAAAACATCATAACTTTATTTCTTTGCTGAGCAATTTAAAGCCAAAATATTGTGAGAACCAAACCAAACCAAACAAAACAAAAAAAACTGAAACCAAACTAAATCAAACCAAACCAAAACAAACCAAAACCAAAACACAAAAACACAAAAAAGCAGGCATAAAGCTTTTGTAACAATATAAATGCTTAACCATAACAGTTTAATGCATACACATATACAGAAACTCAGTAGTATATGTTTCCACTGAAAATCCCCCAGACTCAGTGTTGTATTTGTACTAATTTCAGAAGTTTGACTTGCTTTTTTTTTTAAAGGTTTCCTCAATTCTTTGCAGAGTCAGTGAACGAAGATTTTTTTTAAAACAAAGTTATGCTATCTGAAAATATTCAGTCTTTATAAATAGTAAACAACACATTTCAAACTTCCTTTTATTTTAGTGTTTCAGGTGCTACTGACTCCAGGAACAGAATGGATGGGACCCCAGGATCTTGGAGAGTTCCCTGAAAGCCATCAGGCCTGGGACGCGGCAGTAGGGGCTGCCAGCTGTCTTTTATCCTGACACAGTGACTACAGCAAAACTGACATGAGCTTTGAAATGACTCTTTCCAAAACAGCTATTCACTAGAAAGTCATAGGATGTCTTAAATATTTAGTTCTGTGAATCCAGCTGCATGTTTTAGGGGCAAATAAGACCAAAGGTTGAAAATATTTCCAAAGCTAATCACATGATTTAGGAGTTCTTGTCCTCTCCTGCCTTCATTGTCCTAAGATGAGGAAACGAAGTGAGTGTTGTCTCAATTTTCCCATTCGCTGCTGACATTTTTACAAGAGGTCACAATCTGAGAAAATAAATATGTCTTAGCTAATTTTGCTCTTTTTTAAAAAAACAAAGTGGGAACATAATTTTCTTTATTTCTTCTGATATTTCAATACATACAGAGGGTTAAACAAAAAAAGCAATAATTGACTGTGAACTGCTCATGGACTGGAGAATTTCGTATAGAGTAGACAACTCTAGATTAGGGAAATACCACATTAAAGTATATATAAATACTATATATTTTAGTAAGACCCATTTCCCACTCTATCAGCTATAAGTTCCATTTTTATCTACCTGACATCCATGGATTTAACGGTTCCATAGTAGAGAAAAATTTGAAAATCGCTGGCAAAGAAAAATGCCTAAACATATCAGAATGAAACATATTGATAACAAATAAAAATCCGAAGTTTGGGTTTAAGAAGCCAGTAGCCCAAATATGCAATAGAAATAGTCCTAGAGATCAGCATACGTTAGGTGAAGATCTACAACAGAGGGAGAGAAAGCAATGGGTGGGGGTAACTCTTAAGTGGCATTTATCCTCTTCTCTATGTTCCATTAAAAAATTCTAATTTCTTTGGTCTTTACCAGAGCCCATCCTCAGCCTCTGTTTTCATTGCTTTCCTCTACATACTATATATATAGGCATAAACAATACTGCCCATATTGAGTTCAACTTCATTAATTAATTAACCAATTAATTTTTGCAATATAATTACTATGTCCTCAATTCTTAATTGCTTTTTAATTGCTATTCTTTTTCCTACCTCAGATATTTATTTGATTTATAAAATAATATATTTTCTTAAGCACCTAAGCCACCATTAACAAAGGAAAACACTCGAAGCCTGTACAATAATGAAAAATACAGCATCTTCATTTTAGTGACCTCAGCAGGATTAAAAAAAAACATTCTCCAACTATTCCCTAATCTTTGGAAAGATTAATGATTAGTACCTAAACAGAATATCTCAAAAATCTAGAGAGGATGGAATAGGGTTTACGGGATCATAGAATCTTTGTGAAGGATTCACATATATGTTATTACACCTAGAAAAATAATTAGGAAAGTTGATCTAAAGCAGTGTGTCCTATCTATTAGAATTCTTTGAAATTCCCATAAGCTGTAAACTGGCTTTCCAGAAAAATCCATATATGCACATGCTCATGCACATTTTTACAAACTATTCATGACCTCCAATCTACTCATTGGCATTGTTGGTCACACCCGGTTATGGACTGAATTGTGTTCACCCAAAATCCATAGGTTGAACCCCTAACCCCCGATGTGGTTGTATTTGAAGACAGAGCCTTTAAAGAGGTAAACAAGGGTAACTGAGATCATAAGGGTGGGGCCCTAATCCAAAAGGACTAGTGTCCTTATAAGAAGAGGTAGAGATGCCAGGGATGCAGGCACACAGAGAAAAGGCCACGTGAGGACACAAGAGAAAGTGGTTGTCTGCAGGCCAAGGAGAGAGGCCTCAGGAAAATCCAAATCTGCCAACACCTTGATCCTGGACTTCCAGCCTCCAGAACTGTGAGAAATAAATTTCTGTTGTTTAAGTCATTCAATCTGTGGTATTTTGTTTTGGCAGCCCTAAAACATCCCATGACTGAAGGAACTATTATCATATATGGAAGGCAGTGTGGTTCCATTGGAGTTGCTACCTGCAGACCATGGCTGTTCCATACGTCAAATGCTCTATATCAGGAGGCAATTTAAGGGGCTATTCTAGGTTACACTGGCTGATACTCTTCCCTGATAGTTTACCTAAGAAAGATCACAGAATCAAGAGACTTTGAGAGTGGGAAGAATTTACTTCTCATTGCCTCACAGGGCATAACAAAAAATACTTCGATAGAGCTAAAATTGTACATATATAAGTTAGAGACTTAAATTGGAACAACAACAAAAAAAAAAGCACAGCAGAATTAATAAACAACTAGTCCATGAGTCAATATATAGAAAAAAGAAGGAAAAAGAGAAAAAAATTCCCAAGAGTTTCAGCTTCAAGTTGTGTTTAGAGAAACAAAGCAGAGACATAACCAGGAATTCTAGGACCTCGCCTCACAGCAGGGCTGAACTGCTCAGGTGCCTGGGAAAGATTCTCACAGAAATAACTTAAGTTGTTTTATATTGGGACTTTCTCATATGTAATGGCTCTGGGATGTTGGCTGGGGCCAAAATTTTCACCTAAGGAGGCTCCACTTAAGATGTCATCCCCTGCTTCATGTAAGTTACAGAAGCTTCTGCATCACTGAGAATAAGGCATGGTAAATACCCGCTCTTCTAAGCCATGCAGCAAAGTGGCTTTCCTTTGATTTCCACATTTTCTCCAGATCTCTCTGTAATTTCTCAGACCTGCTCCTGCTGCTTATTATTATTTTTGTTTATTGCTGCTTACTCTGACAAACCCATGTAAGGCAGGAACCCACCATTTTCAAAAGGCACTTTCTCTCCCTATGGGAGGAAAGAAGCCTTTGAAGTGGAAACAGGGTCAGTGGGAGCTGAGTTCAAAGCACTCCTCAATAGCTAGGAAGCAAGAGGAGACTTCAAAATAGGGAAAGGACCAGTGTTTGATGAATCTAAAAATTCAAAGACTTTCTTCTGCTAGCAGAACAGAAATACTCTTCTGCGTTGAACTGCAGGGAGAGGAGGTGGCATGTTATTAACCCATGAGTTTTAGTGTAAACAAACTAGGACCAGGGATTTTGGCTTGGGAGATTCAGTATCGCTGCAGTGGAAATTTGATTCATTTTTAAGAATTTAAAAATGATTTGAAATGGTCCTTGAATGACACATTCTGAAAGACTTTGAAAATGATTTACCCTCCCTGTTGAAACATTTAGATTTTCAGTGCAAATATTGAGGACTTTACAGAGTGACTGCACAGTAAATAAATCATTGATGAACATCAGCTTGTGGGTAAATATTTTGCTTGGGAATAATCTGCTCATATACATAGTGTAAAAGAGTTAATGAGTTCCTGGTGGCAGAGGCACAGAACTTCTAATTTCCCTGCATGCTATGTTGAGAGAGATGATCTGTTGACTGGAGAATTTGTCCCAGTATTGCAACTTGAAATCTGGAAAGCATGTTCCCATAGACTAACAAAGGAATACATAAATGTTGATTATAGCAGTTTGGGTAGCATGATACTTGGTATTTTGTGGATAAAATGGACCTTGCCTGCGCGGTAAGCTCAAGAATCCAACTCCATTGTTTCTACAACAAAATCACACTAAATTCTTAGTTCTAACTGGGCAAGAAATAAATTTTTAGAACATGACCCATTCAGAAAACTTAGGGAACAGCTATGGTACTTACCAGATGTGGCAGACAAATTCTAAGGTGAGTTTTCAACAATCCCAGCTTCCTGATATTCTTGCCCCTGTTTGCGTATAGGTCGGCCCAGTGACTTGCTTTTAACCTATGGTATGTGGTAAAGCTGATGGGATGTCATTTCTATGATTAAGCTAGATAAGATGATCTGTGACTTCCATTTTGCTGGCAGGATACTTCCTTTGCTAGCTTTGATGATGCAAATAGTTATGTTGAGGAGACCCACACATCAAGAACCGAGGGGGTTTCCTTTGGCCAACAGCCAGATAGAAACTGAGGCCCTCAATCCAGCAGCCCGTGAAGAACTGATCCTGCCAATAGCCAAGTAAGCTTCAAAGGAGACCCCCAAAAAGGCCAGAAAAGTTGCAAACTGAAGGAGCAGTGCCATGTGGGGCCAGAAATCATTTGAGTGCACAGAAACAGAAGAAACAATGAGGAGGAAGCCAGAGAATTTATTGATCCCTTTCACAGTTATTAAGCACCTGTAATGTGCAGTATAGTGCTACACTCATGGAGCCGACAGTCTAACCACCACAGCAGACCTAGTTATGGCACTCACTGAACCTACCTCAGGCCAAAACCCACTCTAGTCTGCAAACAAATAGCATCAGAAAGGCTGGTACTCAAGATAAGAACTGGAGACTTCCATGGAACTTTAAAGACATTATTATGCATTAGTTTCCCAGGGCTTCTATAAATTGCCATAGATTTAAAACAGATTTCAAGTTGCAATACTGTGGTTTAAAACAACAAACAATTATTCTCTCACAGTCCTGGAGGCTAAAAATCTGAAATTAAAGTGCCAGCAGGGATGCAGTCCCTCCAAAGTCCCTAAGGGAGAATCCTCCCTTGCCTTTTCCACCATCTAGAGACTGCCGGCATCCCTTGGCTTGTGGGCCCGTCACTCCAATCTCTGCCCCCGCGGTCATGCTGCCTCCTCCTCTTCTCTCTATCTGTCTCATCAGTATGTCTTCCTCTGTCTTTTTCATACAGAGACATGCACAATCAAGGATAAACTCCTCTTTTCCAGAGCCTTAAGCACATCTTTTTGCCGTATAAGTTAATAATCACTCTTTTGCCATAACAGGTAATATTCATAGGTTTTGGCAGTAAAATGTGTAGATATTTTTTGTTGAACATATTTATGTTTCAATATAAAGTATTCACGAGGACTTTTTCGGATTTATAAATTCCCTAATGTTTGACATTCTAGTTAGCTCCTGCTCAAACCATATTAATTAGAAGCAAAACATTTAAAACAGAAAAGCCATGTTGTTCTTACAGGGACAGAGGAAAGGGGTAGAAGACTATAAAGAGCTGCTTTTTGTTCTAGAGCCAACCTCGATAATGAAAGAAGACACAGGTGATTACATTTATTGAGAAGAGCGACTGAACCTCAAGGCCTTTGCACAGGACACACAGGGAGCTGGGCCAGAAAGGGGACTAGACCTGGACTCAACCAGCAAGGGTGCTAATGTGGCTTGCCTTATTCTGGACAGGCGCAATGCTTTCTGAGAAGCTCCATGGTGCCTGCATTCTCACGGTATCCTTTTTCTAAGAGATTTTGTATGCATGGCTTGCCATTATGTACATCCTTACTCTACATTCCTGTTCAAAGCCAGTTGGATGAGGAACCAGTGAGTGCTTCATCTAAAGACATCCTTCTATAGGCAGGCAGTGGCCCTTATGGTGACCCGCTGTGTTGCAAAATATGCCCAATAGAGGTGCATAATATGGGTTCATGACTGGTGACCAGTTTTTCTTTTAGAGGCTTTAAATGGGAGACAAAGAGCATCAGCAAATGGTAGGATGGGCTGAAGCAAAAGACAGAAGAGGAAAGCAGGAAGCTCTGAGTGAACAGAAGCTATGGAATGGAGAGGCAGTCTGTAAGAGCAGCAGAAACCACGAGCTGGTAGTGAAATAGGAAGACTAATCTGGTAGAGACAGGAGCAAAGATGTATGAGTTGAGCGTTGAACTTGGGAGGCTAGGAGAGATACTGTTGGGTTTCCAGAGGTACTGCTGGATCAAAGGAGCTGCTGTCCAGTCTTGGACTTAACCATGACCAACGTTCACTTCCCTGAGAGGCTTGGCCATGAAGCTGCCTGGCTGGTTCTATGTCTTCTCTCACCTCCCATGTGTCCCCCTACGATATGCACATCACTGCAGTAACCCATGCTTGTTTCTTTCTCACGACCTGAAAGAACTTGGAACCCAGTGGGCATAGCCCACTGGTGTCAATAAATACTTAATAATTAATTATTTTGTCAGTGTGATATTGACAGTGTACTGAGGAAATAGCCTCCAACCAACCCTCTGTCCCCACAAAAGATACACCAGTCAGAGGACATCTCCATACCTGAAAGGAGCTTTAAGATTTCCTTTAGTTGTGGTCATTTACACCCAGAGCAAAAATGCTTTAAAAATTTCAATGTATTTATAAATGATAATTAAATTACTTTGTGGTAAACTTGCCTTAATTTTCAACATATTCATACTATAGAGCTGTGTGCTTAACTTTCAATTAACACTAAGAGTCCCTCTTACAAACCAAAATTGAATATAAGTGGGGGTTGGTCATTTCATTTCCCTTTAAAGAATAAACCTGCCCTGGATGCTGCAAATGACTAGTAGATGACAGGTTGTCCTCTTCCAAATATTTTGCAAATTTAAGTTTTTAAATGGTGGCATAACTTCAGCTCTATTACACTCTTAACATTTGCCATGCCTCAGAATCTCTGGAACGTTAAAGAAATGTGTAAAGTTGCTTATGCCTTACCCTGGATTAAAAACTAATTCAACTAACTAATGGGAGTTGTAGGAAGTAGGGGAGGGAGTTCACCTATTTTTTGTCTTGATTCAAGTTCAGTCAACTGAACTCACATAGCTCGACTACTGGTTTGGTGATGAGCTGGCCTTGTATATCAGCATGGCTGACCTGTGGCTGGGAGGTGCCCACTCCTTTGGTTTTCACCAATGATTCTTCTCCTGTTTGCAGCAGTTACTCCAAAAACTTCTCCTCTGACAGTGGCGATGAGGGTGTGGCTCTCCTCCCACTACACCCCTTGTAACCATCCATGCCTGACAAGCAACTGAGATGGATTTTTAAAGGAATGTACTATAGCTTGGTATCTATAAATACATCCTAAATTTCAGGGTACCGAAGACGGAAAACTGTACCAAAAAATATGGGAAGAAGCACTGTTCTCGTGCCATTGTGATACACTGGAGCAAACAAGCGACACCTAACACTGCTTTCACACTGACACTTACAGCCCGTGACTACCCATAACTTCCCTTGGCTTTAAACTTGCCTGCATATACAGGTAAGTACTGGTAGCAGTTTTTTTTTTCCTCTGGAGAAATAATACAGAATTATTAGCCTCCTAAATAAGATTATTTTTGAGGCTCATAAAAACTCCATTGACTCTTAATAGTCATGTGACGTTTTCAGGAGCCTGCAAAGGAATACTTTACTTTCAAGTTAGCCACGGATGCTCAGCATCGCTCAGAGGGCCAAAGGAAGGATCCAGGGAGGGTTATTAGCAACTTCACCTTTGAAGAAGCAAGAGTCTTTTAGAAAGCATTCAGTGGGGGCTCTCATGTGTTTGTAAGGAAAAGCCAGAGGAACATGGACAGACTGAGAACTCTGGGAGAGTAAGTGAACATATCTTCAGGCAGCAAGATATAATGCTGAAAGATCCCAGAGGAACACGGCCTGGATTTAAATCCTGGTTCTCTCACTTACCAGCTGGGAATGCTTAGGCAAGTTTCTTAAGCTTTCGGTGTTTCAGTTTCTTCATCCATATAATAGGGATATTAACAGTGAAGAATAAACGTTACCCAAAGAGAAGTCTGGCTGTTGCCCTTGGGCCTTGAAATGTCCTGGCTGGCACAAGTGTCTGTTTGCCTGGGAGCTGTGGCCACCAGTCGGTCTACCAGTGTGATTTAATGATGAGGGCTCTGGGCCATGTGGTATCAGTTCCGCCTCCAGAAAGGCTGGAGACTAAAGGTCAGGCATGCAGGCACCAAACTCTGGACACCAAAGGCTCAGTATTCTGGATGCACTGTCATACACAGCTACTGAGAGGAATTAACGCCATCCATGGCTCCACGAGGACAGCACTCCACTTTTGGACCCTTCCTGGATCTTTCTCTGTGCCTCCACTCTCTTGGCTGCTTTTAGTCTGTATCCCTTTCCTGTGGAAAACCATAACCATGAAAGTAACAGTGTTCAGTGAGTCCTGTGAGTCCTTCCAGCAGATTTTTGAATCTGAGGATGGTTCTAAGAATTCCTCAACTTGCAATTCGGTGTCATAGTGAGGATGGTTTTGTGTCAACACTGCTCCCTCTAGTTCTGTAGTTGGCAGAACCTTTCGAATTCTCTCATGTGCTTGTTGAGAGGATTACAAGAATTCTTAATGTGAAACATGTACAACAGTGTATGGTATATGCGTTGCTCAGCAAATGTCTTATAAGTTTCACACACAAACATTTATTAATCATTTCTAAGAGGAACACTTCCTACATGCCCATTCCTGTGCAGAATGGCTCATTTACTTCCCAACTAACTCTAAGAGGAAACTGAAAAACAAACTTAGGGAGGTTCAGTAACTTATCTAGGTGAGTCAGTGAGTAAGCAGAAGCCAGGACGTAAACCCTGATCTTTATGACTTGAACCCAGACCTGTATTTCTTGAAAGCCTATGCTGCTAGCTGATAAGCTAGGCTGCCCCATAACTCTGTTGAGGGAATTCATCGACTATATTGCTATCAGGATTACAGTTAACATTTGCAAGTCCCCTAGCAAAGGGATTGATAAATGCGAGCAGCAGCTATCAGCTTTCAGGTATTCATCCTTGAAAGACAGAAACGCTCAAATTATTCTGTAGGAAAAATCTGGATGAAGAGCCCCACTTTTGAGACTGCTTCATTGGTTGATAGCAAAGAATAGCACCTTCACCCCAAACTTGTTTATTTCTTTTCAAAGCAATTAGCACTCTGTATGATTGTAATTCTGAGAGGGGAAATATTTATTCTTGATTGGATTTTGTACTGACATATGAAAGGAATAAACATTTTAGTTTCTGTATTAGAGTGTATCAAGTTCCATTATAGTATCAATAAAATGAAAGAGGCAGTAAATTTAGTGCAGAGCCCTGGCGGGGTGGGGGAATCAAATCACTGTGAAACTACACACTCAGAATCTTCTCTGGAAGCTGTGTTCTTCCCTCTTCATCATCTTCTTCTCTTACTATTTTTGTATAAATAGATGCCGTTTCAGGAGACTTTGCTGCTGCACATATCAAAATGTTCTCTAGAGAAAAACTGACAACAGATCCTAAAATTTCTCTCCTTTGGTAGGTTGTGCTGATTACACACCCACGACTTGACCTCTCCTTGGTGACTAGCACCTTCTCCTTTTCTCCTTTCCGGTCTTGTTCATTTCAACCTCCTTCCCTTTTCTCCAGTTTCATACAAATTTGACTTCATTTTTCATGCTTTCAGGGGTACATTTTGTACTTATGAAAATGTGCTATTAATAGCAATGTTTCAAATTGGGCTAATTCCTCAAATTGCATGCCGCCTGGTTGCCATGGGACCCAGTTTGTTACTAGGTTCCCTCGGTTCATCTTTGGGGTGCTTATTCCTCACCTTGCAAAGTATTAAAGGGCTCTCATAAACTCTGTGTGACCCCTCTATGATTTAACCGGCATTGGATGGGAAAGGGCCAATACACTTAATTGTCCCCAAATTCTCATTATAGTTATTTACTCTCTTTCATTCTGTATATATGGGTATTTGTTAAAAAAAATCCAGACCCGGGTGGATGGAAACACTTATCACTAAAATAGGTTTTATAATACCATCCCATATACCTTGAATGGTTATTGTGAGCATCGAATAATATAAAGTAAGTGAAAGAAAGTGCTTTGCCAGCTGTCTCATGCAATGTAAGAGATTATTTTAATATTAATTTGGGTAATGAGGACTAGCTAATGTCTAACGTTTTGGTGAATAAACCCAGAAGCCTTGTTTATTAACTGAGCTTTGAGAGGTGAAACCTCTCACAAAAGTGATACTGGTGGCTAATCCTTAATGATGCTAATTTAGTGATAACCACATTACAGACTGTTTCTTCTTCCAAGGTTGAACTAATAGTCAGATTAATGGCTGAGCATATTTCTTTCATAGAATATTTATTCAAATGTAATGGCTTCTTGGAGAATGAACCTAAGTTCGAATACTCTAGGTGGTAGGAAAAGGTTTTAGTGGTAATGCATGCTATGAGTTTCTGAACCCAAACTGAATTCATGTATTTTTCAAAAAAAAAAATTACCTTGATTATTCAAAATATGTTTTATTCATCTTTGTATTACCAGTGCTGACCAGAGAAGGTAAACAGGTTTCAACTCATGTGCCAGCAACTGTCAAGGCTTGAGATGATCCACCTGGAGTGCTGGGTGAGAAGGATTTGATGCCAAACCCTTGCCTGGCAAGGCAGATGCTGTGATTGTTTAACTATGCCTGTGTTGAGAGCAGGAGGGGAGAGCTGAGATACAAGTGTCACATTTGCATCCCTTCCATAAAGGATGGATCTGTGAATGGAGAATGCTTTCTGGTTCACGCTGAAAGAACACCTAGTCACAGATAAGCCTGGCAAGCACAGATTACAAATGTTTGTTGCTTGACCCCCACTTCCCACAACCTCATCTCTCTCCAAAAAGTCTCCACCTAGTAAGTCCTCCTTTCCCCCACACCACAGAGGGTTTCTTACAATCCCCGAGGATGGAACAGTCCCTCACCGACAGTAAGGCAGCAGTCTAGGGCAATACTTCTGAACCACAGCCAGGTGGCAATATAGAATTATTTCTCTTCTTAAGCACGTGACAGAAAACCTCCTTCTCCACCATCCTATATCAATACTTTAACAATTGCTGTGTTACCACTGTCTGTTACCAAATAAACGTACAGGTTGATCTGGGGTGACTTAACATCGGATATCTTGAAAGGTGAGACCACCTGGTCAAAGGATTCCTGGCATTTTGGATTCTGGGATACTTTATCTGGCTATTTTTAACTCAGAGGTCATTCAAAGACAGATAAGACTAGGGTTCCAAATAAGTATATCATTACGGGAAGTACCTTGCCAATTCCAGGAATGCATAGGATTTTTTTTTTTTTTTTGAAACTCCTATCACAAATGCTATTTTCACAGTTTCACTTGGCCTTCCAAGAGTATCACTCTTGATGACCCATCCTGGAATTATTTGCTTTTTATTATCTTATTCTTGAATTACTTTAGATAAATTGTGAATATCCTAGATAGAATTCCAATTTCACACTCAATAAGGCTTTAGCATTTACACATACAACTGCAAATGTTCCCACACAATCAAGTGGTTGTTTATCAAGGACTGAAAAGAAGCTGGACTGAAGATTATTTTGAAAGGAAAGGAATGAATTTACAAAAGCCCTGTAGAGTAATGAAAACACCCTCTGGTCCGGTCTCAGCAACCAACTATATCTGCCAACAAACTCTATGTAGATCTAGGATGGAAATAACATTGGCAGAACCCAATAACTCTAGTGGGTCATCCATCCAGGGCATCAGATAGGCGTCAGGCTCAGTAACATTCCACCTTCCACAGACCACATGCAACCTGGTGTAAGAGACAGATACCTCAAAAGTTTCAGTGAGGTTTTCATATTCTTAGCTATCATGTCCATAATCTTCTTGTAAGGTACATAAGACAAATTTACAGTTTCTTTTATTCATTTGAGATTAAGGAGGGAATATAAGGAAGATTACATGAAGGTAGGAGAAAGCGAGACAGTGAGCAAATTATAGGACAGGTAAAATTATGTGCTCTCTCACGCGCTTCATAAGAAAGAATCTGAAAGGGTGACAGTACAAGGAGGGGTATGAAAGTGAGTTAACCTTGATGCACAGAAACAACAGACAGGGCTTGCTAAAGGCAAGGAGAAGCCTCTTTGTAAAGAAGTTCAAGGCCTAGGGCATGACACGCACCCTGACCTGCCCAGTTAGGAATTTATGATCAGATCACCCTGTGAAGTTACTTTCAACATAACCTTCTTTTTCTGTCCACATCCTGCTCATTCTAAGCCTTTCCTTCTACTTTTCTTTTTTACTCTGGAGGAGGAGATATGTTAACACAGATAAAAACCTAGCTGTGTGACCTTGGGATAATCTTCAAACGCTCTGTGCTTTAGTTTTGTCATCTAAAAACAGGGAGAATAATAGAACCTACCTCACAGGGACGTTATGAGGATTAACTGAGTTAATATTTGCAAATTCCTTAGAACAGTGCCTGACACATAACAAGCACAGAGGAAGTATTTTTTAAATAAAAATAAAAGGAAATGAAATACAAAGCAGAGCTTTTGATAGTAGGGCTGAACTCTCTATGCCTGGCTCTTTCTATTTGTCTCTTAATGTCTCATCCCAGAAGTGGGAAGATGGTGACAGCCAAAATTCGATTTTAGACCTGAGGGAAAATTTGTCAAGCCAGTCTGGTTTGAGTCAGGGATATAGGCCAAGCGGTGAGGGAGAAGGTTCCACGTAATAACTTTAAAATGGCTTAGTCTTAGTCACGAGGGCTGGGGGTTTCACTTAGGGATTTGGACTAGTTCTGTGCTGAAACAGTGTTTCTAAAGTATTCCCAGGGCCTGTCTCTTCCAGGAGCTCTCGAGCTTTTAAGAAAAGTGACTGTAACAATGACCTTGCGCCCAGCACAGGATCCATGGTAGGGGCTGTGTTTTTATTTATCTATTTTTTTTCCAGAACATTTTTCTAATGCCCTCTGATGATGGATAGAGATTCTCCAGGTGGCTCTGCAAACATTAGGCCAATGTTTGGATAGGAAAATTCATAGAACTCTGAAGAACTTCCCCATAAGCAAAGAGCAAAGAGGAATGTGTATCATTTCCATTGGAGGAATAACTATCTCTTCATGGAAGTCCTTTCAATCATGCACTCAGAGTGTGGTCTATGGACCAGTGACTGACCATTGGTACAGTTCCGAGGAAAGCAAAGTGCAGGAATTGAGAATAAGTATCTAGAAACTTCCAGCAACTTGTCCATTGAATCTAATAATATAAAAATTGGGACTAGAATATTGTTTGCTTTTTCATTTCCTTTTCCTAGTAATGCATCTTTTATTATATTTTATAAAAATTTTGGTTCATGGCAGATTGGAAATTTAAAAAAATAAATAAATAAAATGCTCCTTTGCCACAGATAGTTTTAAGTCATTGGTCCAGAGACGAAGAATCATGACTGGTTGATATATTCGAATCTGTGATTCCATTATTTCATGACCCCAGGCAGAAAGGAGTATCTGTAGTTTATGTGTTTCATGTGGAAATACCAGGTTTGTTCGAGGATAATTTTTATGGAAGTCTCAGCTCCTATCTAGCCATGTTAAGGTCAATCTATTGCCACTAAAAGCATCATTTGTGGTCATTCGATTTCTTACGAGAGGTTATAGTGCCAGATTTAAAATTCAATACTGATTCTGTCACTTACTACCTACTTGACCTGGGAGATCCAGGTCCTCATTTAACTTCTCTAAGCTAAACTTTTATCATCTGTAAAGTCTGAATGTAATACTTATTTCCTAGGGTTGTTCTGAAGCTCAAGTAGACAAAATGCATATAGTATTTACTACTTGCCAGGTATATAATAATCCAGAATGATATGCATATATTAATTTAATCCTCAGAACAACTCTGAAGTAGTTACTGTTTTCATCCCCATTGTGCAGACGAGGAAACTGAGGTATAGAAGATTTAAGTGATTTGCCCAAAGATATACAACCAGGAAGTGATAAAACAGGATTTAAATAGGTGGCTGAAGTATCTATAATAAATGTTTGATCCCTGCTCATTTAATCTCTTTGCACTTTTAGGTGGGTTTTGGTAGTGGCTCAATTCTACCCAGACCCTCTTACACTACACATGCCTAATTATAGGGAGGCCTTTTGCCTCTACTGTCCAGCTAGTGACACATTTCACAAGTTCTAGTCCGGTAATACATCCTGAGCCAGATATGCTTAATATAATGAAGCCAGGAGACCACTTGTTAAGTTCCAATTGCCTATGTGGCCAACACACAGGTCACCCCTGGCCAACTTCTCACTTTATTTATTCAATCATCTATTTGTTCAACATCTATATTTTGGACATCAACAGTGTGTCCAGTCTTGTGCTAGGGCATGGGAAAGTCAAAGATGTAACAACACATACCTCACTGTTTAGGAGGTGAAGCTTACTGGGCAAGATGGGCTCATAAATATGGATATGGAAGTGGGAAGGTGAGGGGGAAACAAGATCATGTAGTGACAGAGGTGGGCAATTGAACACTTGGTTCTTCCTACATTCGTTAGGGGCTGCTTGTCCACTACTCTAGCCAAGGGCAGCGCCTCAGCTCATCAGCCAACAGCTGTCTATAAGCATCCATCATCTCTCCTCATTTTCAAGCCACAGCAACAGTCTATCCCAGCAAAGAAAAGGACAGGTTTTCCAATTAGCAGGTGGAGGTGTTGGCTCTTTGGGACCTAAGATCTTAACATGGTCTGCTGAGAAAGATTCAGAGGAGCCTGACTCTGTCACGAGACTCCCTTGGCTAGACTGCCCTCCTCCTGTGTTTCAACTTGGAATATCTCTTTACCACCTTCAGGGTCCAGCTCAAATTTCATTCTCACTGAGCACATCCTCACCTGCCCCATTGCTAGAAGAATCGACCAGTCTCTCCCCAGCATTCTGACTGTATTCTGTGCATAAACATCCCTGTGTGGCAAAACACTCATTATATTGCAGTTCAGCTTGAAATGCACAGGAATCTAAAACTTTTGCCTATAAATGGACTATATTTTATTAATCTTTGTAGCATGGTATCCAGTTCAATAAAGATCTTTAGATGACTGAGGTTCTTTTAGGCTTTTCCAGCAAACGTCAATCTGTCTTGATAACTATTTCTATAGTTTGTGAATTTAAAATCAAACAGAAGTTATAACTGGTCCTTCTCCATTCCAAATACAAGCCAATCATGGGAAGTTCATAGGATTCTCTTGGTGGAGGTCTTTTCCCCTAGTTTTCTCTTTTATGGGATATTTCCTCTGAACACAAAATCTTTTTGGACAAGAAAGGTTTTTCTCCAGATTCTATTTTTCCTACTATTAACCTGTTGAGTATTCCTTCTCATTACAATGTCTTCAAGTATTCTAGGCTTTTCTAGGGCTAAATGACCACTGCTAGGTGTCCTTTCCACTCAACTCTCTGGAACAAACACCTTAAGTGCCTACTCACTTTTTTCCTTGCAAATCAAACCCAGAAATTGTACCAGGTGGAGATCCCATGACTTCAGAGAGAATAGAAGCCCTCCTCAGGCCCAAAAGATTAATTATGATTGGTTTAAGGCTTGACATGTAATTCGGTTCTAGCCAATGAGATTAAACAAACAAACAAACAAACAAACAACAACAACAACAACAAAAAACAGTCAGCAGGAAGAGGGCTTCTATTCCAAAGGGAAAACAACAAATACAAAATAAAGTGCCACATTAGGGAGAAAGGAATTTTCTCCTGTGGCTTCCTTTCTGCTTTGGACACCATTATGAGAAAATAATTATGGAAACAACAGAAGCCATTCTGTAACCACAAGACAATAACTTTGAGGACAAAAGGCCAACACACTAAGGGTGGCCGATCAGAAACCTAGAAAGAAACTAGGTTCTTGGTGGCATTGTTGCGCAACTGAAATAACACCAGAAATGCTTCCCCTCAGACTTCTTTTTAATGTGAGAATATAAATTCCTAATTTTCTAAGTCATTGGTTATGTTTTCTGTTATTTGAAGCCAAAAGCTTTCTAATTAATGTGCTTCTCAAAGTTTTTTCCTGCTTCTCTGATAAACCTAGACTTCTTTCCTTTTCCCACAATTCTAAACCCTAGCCTTCCTTCTAATTCCAGTTAGAGTATCAGTGATTTTTTTATAACTGGAGATAACCTTACACGGTATCTATTCGATACATGAAGAAACCAAGAGAGAGACAGGAGTTCAAGGATTTGGCCAGGACACACATCATAAATATTGGCGCTTGAATCCAGCTCTTTTCAGTGTTAATCCTGGAATTGTGATTCCTCAGAGTCCCGAAATACTGGAAAGCTTAACTCTGAATGTAACACGGCTAAGGGATGGTATTGTTTTTGACTTTAGAGCCCCAGCCCCTAGCACAGTGAGACTACTATTGCTTATAGAGGTTTGTGAAATAAATAAATGTAGCCCCAACTATAAGCTCCATGAGACAAGACTCAGCAGGATGCACAGCACACAGCAGATGCTCAATAAATATCTGCTGGGTGAATGAATAAATGGGAATTGTTAATGGATGTGTGATGCTATATTTAAGAAGTCAGGGGTTAATTAGTCAAAGGCACTGAAATTTAAAGCATTGGATAATTAATATCAAGGGAGGGGTAGTACACAAAAAAAGTTAAACGGTACTCAGGAGCCAAGCAGTGGGGCTTATATTTAGGTTTCATCATTTACTAGCGGCATGGTCACAGGTACGTTAATTAACCTATCTGAACCCCAATTTCCTTATATGGAAAAATGTGGCTAGAAACAGTATTTCATTGGGTTTTTGCAGATAAAATGGAATCATGAGAACATAAAGCATGTAGCACAGTACCTGGAATGTAGAAAAATTAATATATATTCACTATTAATATTGTCTATGTTTTTGGTGAAAATAAAATCTCTTAAGGAGCTATGAGAAGAAATGTGGTTTAGAACAGACAAAACTGTCATCATATAGGTTGACTTGATGCAAATGTGTTTTAACTGGGGGAGGGGTGCATTTTTGGTGTAGGTAGCTCATTCTGCTTACAGTTTGAAGAGGAAAAAAGCTAAGCAGATGGCATGGTGACACAAAAGACTGAAACCTACTGTTGCTAGAGCTTGTAAAAATGGAACCCCATGGCTGCCAGCTTGGCTGAACTTCAAACAAGTCCCATGAAGAGTGAAACTCGCTCAGGAGGTGGCAGGAACTTGGTGTGAAGCTCTCTAAAGTGCACAGAACATTGCCATTATATTCACGGCCGCTTGACTCAGCGCTGGGGCCTGTCCCCAGACCTGACAGGTCAGAAAACCACGGTCAGGCAGTGCACCTCACTAAGGGACTCCAGAGATGGAAACCTTTGAAAACCCCTGACTCCAGAATAACGACAAATTACCAACAGATGGCGTGAGTCAGGGAAGCAGAGTCCCAGCAAAGCATCTGCACACTCACTGCTGAGGCCCAGCCATGCTGGGGTGAGCGGGCAGACACAGGTCTTGGCCCAGATGGCCATGAAGGTCACCAAGAGGGACACCAGCCATACGCGCTCTACTCCTCAGAACTGGCACAACCTGTAAAGCCCACAGAGGCTTCCCAGGATCAAATAAGCCAAAATATCCTGGTCAGGTAAAACATCAATCACACTTCCTTTTGGGCTTACTGATTACATGAAAAGAAAAATGTATCAGGGGAGATGGCAGTAAGATGGGGAGCCTGGGGGAGGCATTTAGCAGAAAAAAAGCCACTGTTCTTCATTCCAGGAGCTTAAACTGATATACTGCCTTGTCGATGCACAGGTTTAGCTTCAAATCAGAAAAGTCCTGTAGATGTGTACATTTCCCACAGATTTCCTCTGCCATTATTTTATAAAATCTAGCCACATGCAAAACCAAACCAAGAGCAAAAATAACCAAGCACATTGCAGGCTCCCCCTCTTCTTCCAACAATATAGAAACACATAACATGTGCCCTAATGGAGACCTGAAACGATGAAAGAAAATACCAAAGTCTATTACAAAAAAAGAAAAAAGTTTTGCATGGAATGAAGTCCTCACAGCATTCCATTGGAAGAAAAAGTCTGTCTTCTGGGGTTCCCCGGCACCACACACATCCTACCTTCTTACCTTTTGTGTAACCATTCCCTAAACCAATTCTGCCACTAAAATTCCAGCTCCTTTAAAGTCAGCATCATATATCATTCATTTTGAAATCCCCAACACTATCTACCTAACATTTAGGGGGCCCTCAATTAATGACTGATGAATGAATGAATAAATGCATGCATACTAGGCTGTGGAGTAATAATTAGTTTTGTTTTTGTTTTCCCAGAAAGGGAAGTGTATTTGAGTTTAGCATGTAAACCCTTTTGCCACGTTTTCAACCAGCCTGATTGAAGTTTATTTCATCCCTCTCTCCCAGTTAGTTTTCACTCATGTCACGTATTACAGAAATTCACCATCAGTCATGAAAGGCGACTTTCAAAATTAAAGGTCCAAGTATTCCCATTCCATCCCATTATCAATGCTGTTGGTTTAGGTTCTCGAGTCTAATTTGGATCCATTCCTCCCTGACAAAAGGACCCTAATCAAAATCTTTCTGAGGAAGGCTTACTCATCCAAAAAGGACACTTGAAAAATTTAGATTAAGAGAAAGGAGGACCCAGTGAGGGGACACTGGCTGAATGAATTCATTTCTTCTCTTCCTTTATTTCTCCAGTAGTTATTTTTTTTCCCCATATACAGACACAACCTCCTAGTCAGTGCTCAATCACTATTTTCTTTTCTTTGGAGTCAAAGTTCTTGAAGGTTATCTAATGTTCCCAACCAGGTGGACGGTATTCTCTTTGCTTTGGGAAACCGCTTTAAGGATACTCATTTTATTATCACTAATCACTCAAATCTACCTTTTAAAGAAGATAATTGACAAAAGCAACAGAAACTGACTTTATGCAGTTTTCCAGAGCAGCAATGTGTGAAGAAGACATAAAAAGAAATCTTTTACCTTTAAAAAGGCTAATTGCCTAGTGTTTTACTTTAACAGGAGGAAAAATTGTCCAAGTTTAGGTCTTCCTCTCCTACCAGGGACACTGTCCACTCTCCCACTCCCCCGCCACCCCCACCCCACAAGGCTGGGCAGAGGTGTGTGTCAGGGGGCTTAGTAGTTTTCAGATAGTGCTGCAGCTCAAGCACCATGGACAGATGCCAGACAGGCAATAAAGCTGGCTTCCCAGAAGCATTTAACTCAAAATGCAGATACTCTTGTTAACTGAAAGAAAGATAAACTATGGACATGATGGAGAAAGAACAGCAGTAACTGGCATCTGGTCCAGCAAAGTCAAGGTGGTTCCCCAATGACATAAACAGGGTTCATAATCCCCTTCCTCTTCATTATCTCATCAAATCGCCAATCATCTCCAAATTTTCTGGGCTCTAATTTGAGCAAAATAAGTTAGTTCACCAAAGTTATGTAATCTGAAGACTTGGTTTTACAATTTAAGAAACTGTAGATGTTAACATATAAGACTTAAGAAGTGGCTGCGGTGCCAGGCAGAGCCACCCCTAGGGTCCATGCCCTGAAGTGAGACAGTCATCAGAATCACCTTGTGCTTTAGCCACTTTTTGGGCTTCGGGGACAAGCGGGTCAGATAGTACCTGGAGTGGAGGCAGACTTAAGACTCACAGTCACTTCCTCCATCAGTGAGGCAAACACCTCCCTTGGTTTGTGGCCTCCAATCTTGCCAGCTGCTCCATATACATTTTAGTTATTATCGTGTGGCTCAGGACTAGCTCAGGCCTGAGAACTACTAGGCATAAAAAAGAGGCGGCATGGCCAGCATATTGTTTTGAAAAAATTCCATTTTACGTTTCTGTGTTCCTTTGCTCTGCCTTCCACACATAAAAATTTACTGATATGCTGTCTTTTAGATTAGAAACCAGTGGAGCTGAAATGGAGCCATGGAGCAAAGCGGCGAGAGCGTAGCTGGGAAGAAGAAGAAGGGGTCCCGTAAAATAGGCCATCCTAAGAAAGAAATGAATCCAGGAAGCTTGTCTTATGCCATAAAGAGAAAAGCAAAGCAAGGAACTCAGTGATAAGCAGGTAAGGGAGATAAACTATGTAACCTGTTTAAGATATTTATCATTTTAGAGAAGATGCCTCGAAAAATCAATGCATACCTCAAAGGGAAGCTATATTATCTAGAATGTAGGGGTAGGAGCATCTTGGCAAGAAAGTATTTGAGGGAATAATGGGGAATTTCTCTTTGACGTACACCTTACTGAGGACGGCGGGACTGCACATGTGCACTCGGTAATGGCATAGTGCTTTACGAAGTGGTTCCAAGAGGCCAGGGTCTCTTTGACTAAGAACTGTATGCCAAGAACTGCTTAGCCTGAGCCTAACGGTGTTTACACCCCAACCTTTTCTCTTTTACAAACTGGTAGTCTTAATTCTTCTACCTTACCCTTCAAATTCTCATACAGGCCCAGAAAATGATAAAAACTCATGAAATACTGAAAATTGAGAACAGCTGTCTACTAATTGCTAGAGTTTATATGAAAGTTTCATTAAACAGAGAAACAACAGATTGAGAAAGGACCACCAATGTTCTTTGCATCGTGCCTCCCCAATTAATCCTTCATGCAGTTTCCAGCATAATATTTCAAAACCTCAAATTTGATCTACATAAAACCTCTCAAAGGCATCAAAGACGCCTGGAGGCCTTCATGATTAAATCAAGACTCCCCAAACTTGGCATCTAGGGCCTTCGTGGTCTGGTGTCTGCCTACACCTCCCTTTCATCTCCCACCAGTCATCCAAAAACGGCCTGTGCTATAGGTATGTCAAAGAGCTCAGTGTTTATTTAGTCCAGGCTTTTCCTCTATTATCTGTACTTGTGCTGTCAAATACAGCAGCCACTAATGTTGGCTAGGTGGAGGGCCAGGGGAGGGAGGGAGCAATTGAGGGGATTGTCTTATGAACTATAGAGATGTCTACCCAATGTACTATATACTTGAAACTAATAAAAAAATATACAGCAGCCACTAGACACATAGGGCTACTGAACACATGAAGTATGGTTAGTCCAAATTGATCTGTGCCATAAGAGTACACCTTGCACACCAGATTTTTAAAATTTTGTGTGAAATAGTGTAAAGTATTTCATTAATAATTTTAAAATATTGATTTCTTGTTAAATGTTAATATTTAGGATTTGTTGAATTAAAATATACTATTCAACTGAGTTCACCTGCTTCTGTGTTTAATCTGTTTCACATTTGTGGCTTGCATTACGTTTCTGTCGGGCAGTGCTGTTCTACAGCTATGCCCGTGCTCCCTCGGCGAGAGGGGCCTTTTTCACTTCATCCATCCAGATAGTGCCTCCTCATCCTGTAAGACTCAGCTTCAGCATCGCCTCCTCCGGGAAGCAAATGTGAAAATGTATAGTACATAATAAAATATCGTTTTTCCAATTCTCAACAAGCTACACCTATCTGTTTGTGATAGAAGCTGAGAAAAAGTGGAAGAGAATTGTTATGACTTTCTTCAGACTTATTCCTTTCTAGAGGCAAAGGTCTTCAAATGTGAGTCGTAAGTACAAATCGTTTTTAGCACTCGGTTCAAATTGTAGAAAACAGAGCTGCTTTCTTCACAGTGCCTTACCACCAAGTCCAAGGTCACCGCGGGAGTCAGGCCTTCCCTCTGCCGGAGGCACAGAGCCCACTTAGGGCCACATTCAGCTTCCTCTGGTTGGGAGAATCACAGTTCCTCCTCTCGGCCCCCGATCTGGGTTTCCACTATGGTGCCGGTGCGATCCAACACTGCCAAAAACGTCCTGGTCAGGCATACTTCGAAGCAATGTCTCATGTGGCCACAAAATAAACTTTTGCCTTCTACTAGGAATAAGAATTGAATTCTTAAATTGAGAGCGAGTTGGCGTTTTAAACTTGACATCTTGAAAATGGAAAGAACACATTTCAAAAAAGCTAACTCCACACCTACACAAGGAGGCAGATGAAGGCCACCTTTGTTTCTCTGTTCCCTAGACCACGCCCATCACTTTGGTGACAATCATTATTGGTTTTGAGCTTCCCACAGTCCCTGGAGTATAAAGCCCCCTAAGTCTCTCTCACGTGTGTAAGCGAAGGGCATTCGGATCCCCATAACGATGGCTCAGACTCTCCTTCCCACTCCCTCGGCTGTTCTCTCCTGCGTGTTTGTCCATGGCTCTTCGATGCTTCTGCCCTCCCGGTTACTCTTCCTGTCTGAGTGCCAGGACACTTGTTCTACTCAGCCATGCACTAGACATAACAGTCATGGTGTCTGCCACACACACAGCTCCTGACAAGCCACCACCTTACTCAGCCCCTGTTGAAGGGACAGCCCTATAGAGCCACATTTTATACCACTTAACTACATCCCTGCCTTGGCCACACTGATCAGTTCAAAGGTGGATGCTTCATTCAAGAACAGTCCAGTCTATAAATAAGCCTGTTACAAAAAACAAAAAGCAAAACAGGGCCTATCAGATTCTCTCTTTGGGGTAGAAAGTGATCATATTAGGTCATGGGGAAAAGTAAATGATGAGAAAGCCAAAGCTGAGGGCATAGCAGAGGTTTTCAAAGTATACTCCAAGAAGTCACTGGGGTTCTGTGGAGGTGACATAGGGCCTGACGTAAGAATGAGGAGAGGCCTGGGTGGGAGGAGCTGAGCCCACACCCCTTTTATCCAGAGAAGTTCCCCTTTTATCAGCTTTAAATATGAGATGTTGCTTGAAGAAAGGTAAAAACCTGCTTAAAAGTGTTTGAAAATCATAGAGAAGAGAAAAAAATAGAACCAGAGAAGGTTAAAGAAGCTAGTTGATAGATATCCAGCAGATAAAGGAGAATGCAGTGGGCCTAGGGAGAACCTCTGAGGCCCATTAACGAAGACCAACAACTGAAGACCCGTGTGCTTCTGTTCTTCTGCAGCCCTAGCTCTTCCTGGCTTGTCCTGGGGTGCATGCACATGTACCCTTATAGTGCAGCACCTCTGTGATCCCACCACTGAAGGTGCTGAGTGAGTCTTCGGTTCTTGCACCTACAGAACCCTGGTGAAAGACCCCTAAAATAACCACAAGGGTTCTCTCTGTTGAAAAAGATTCTACCCCAAAGAGATCGCGGCTCTTTTGGCCCCCAATTGGAAGACCTGACCTCAGCATAGTTATAGAGATATTTTAGGCCCTAAAAGTTAAGCCTGTTTTGTTTTGTTTCAATTTTGCAATGTATTAGATCAAAGAGTTTAGAATTTTCCAGGTCCCAAACTGGAGGATGCTTAAAGAATACCTCTCACTGTTGCCTTCTCAAGCATTTTTCATATATGGGAGAAGGAAGGGCATGGGGCAGAGGAACTGTCACAGCTGTAGCGGCTCCTCTCTACCAGACAGCATGCTCCATAAAGCAGGGCCGTGCTTGGTTGTTTCTCAAGTATACCAGTAAAACTCGGTGCCTAGTATCCAGCAGGCACAGTATAAGCATTTATGACAGGCTAACTGACTGCAGGTAAGATACTTGCTTTCTGAGATAATCCTTCTACCTCTTAGAAGTCCGTTATCTGTGTTCAAGGGTCTTAACTCAATGACGGAAGTTCAGACAAAACAATTAATTATCTTTCTTCAGCACATTAGGTTATCTATGGCAATAGCATGCTTGGTGGCCTTGGTGACATACGTTTCCTGAGAAGGATGTGAATTAGCTACCCCTCTGTAATTCCATTAATTTTTTAATAGCCACCTAAGTTAAGTAGTCCCTATATAATTTTCATAAAATGATACATATTCTGAGGCCTAAGCATTCCAATGCAATGAAGGTTAACTGCCTATATTTTCATTTTTCAAAACTCATACTGAGATAAAAGTCTTTGGATAAAAATATTCACAGCAGTTGACAGAATTGTTTGAGCAATTATTGAATGCAAAGAAAATGATCTCTTGAATTAAAAAGTTACAGAAAATGGGAACTAGAACTGTCATTTTAAGGTAAGATTGCACAGGTGTGACTTTTTCACCACCAGAGCACTTTTGTAAGTCAAACAAGTGGATAAAATCAAAACAGAAAAGTTCAGAAAATCATGACTGAGTTCCTTTATTACCTTCCTAAATGGTCTCTTTTGCAAACAACTTCCTCTGAATGAGATTTTGAGCAGAAATTAAAAAAACAAAACAAAACACATTTATTTTGATAAAACCTATTCCTTTAACCATACATGTTCTCTTAATAAAAATCCTGTATGTCATATTGACTATAAAACAGTTGACTATGAACAGAAGCCAAAAGAGATAGTCTAACCACGTTACCTTAGGATATATACAAATTTCCTTCTCAAATTGGGACGGAAACAAGGAAAAATCAAGCAAAGGTGTCTCATACATTTTGGAGTTTGAGGAGAGGCCGTCAAGGAGACAGAATTTAAGTGTTTTCTGATGTTCGAGTTGAAAGTGGATGTCTGACTTTCACCAAATGCCTGTGTAAAATTTGCTTCTTTGACCAACAAATTCTAAAAACATTATCAAATTATCTTTTCCTTTTGGGCAAATCAGGCTAATAGCATCAATGTAAAGATTCGAGGAAAAATTATATGTCATTTTAGACTCTACTGTCACTGACTTGATTTTAATCTTCCAGGTCTTAAAAGGAGCAAAATAAATGAGAATCTTTGCTATACATTTTTAGGAACTTCTGGCTAATTGAGGAGGTAATAGCAGTATTTAATTATTGGCAAGGCAAAAGTGACTTTCACTGAACAAGCATTTACTAAATTCCTCTTACATGAGAATTATCTGAGGCAGAGAGGCATGGGCCAGGTGTATTCTCTTCCTCTTCTCACCATGAGGTGTCTAAAACCTAAACCTGATTAACTATATTATAAAACAGAAAGCACCCAGTGCTCTAAGACATGAATGGGACACCCTTAGGAGAATTTAGGGAGCAAAGGGAGACCTTCTCACTGGGCAGACTGGGGAAGACTTTTTGGAAAAGGGCACACTTCAGCAGGAAGGGTAAAGTGGATTTGTAACACTGGAGACAGGATGGAAAGACGTGACAGTCAGAGAAGAGAGCATAAGCAAAGGCACAAGAGACGGCAAAGCAGTCCGGGAAATGGTCGAGTTTGACGAGAACTTTGTATGGGGAAAGGACAGTGCTTGGGATTAAATCTGAAAGAATAGGTTGGACCCCGAACAGAAGACTTTTAAATGCCATGCTGGGGCATTTTAACTTTATTAAGTAGGCAATGGGAAGTCGTTAAAGGGTCTTGAGGCAGAGAATGGTTTAAGAGATGTGGTTTCAGAAGATTAATTTGGCAACAGTATATAGAATGTATTAGAAAATGTATTAGGAAAAAGAGAAGGCAAGGAGCTCAATCGAGAGAGCATCACTATCCTCCAATTGACAGGGTCCGAGGACAGCTTTGGGAGCAGGAGGAAAGAAAAATGAAGGGCAGATTCAGGAAACACAGAAGGCAAATACTGGAATGGCAGGAAGGAAGGGAAAAGGGACTAGTATTTATTGAGGACATAACTACATGTTACTCAAAACACTAAATATATAGGATGAACACATGTCTTATTTTTCTTGGCACAGTCTGAGTTTATGCCTTTTTTTTTTTTAAATCATGGGATAATTATTAACAATGGCCTCTTTCATTCTTAATATTTCTGGTTTGGACAATACATTTCACAATCATAATCTTATATAATTTCCCTCTTTGATTCCTTTAAACTATCCTCCAGTTTACATACGAGGAAGCTGAAGCTCTGAAGTGGTGCCTCATGGCACATGTAGCTAGTGGGAGGTAGAAACCGGATCTGAATCCACATCTAGATGGTTCCAAAACCCATGAATGTTCTACTACACTTCTACTACATCCTGGCCCTGATGTATGACAGGTTATAGAGGGCAAAGAGACGGGGAGGGTCATTAAAAGAAACAGGGACGTCAGAAAGAGACAGGTTAGGTTAAAAGATAAGTTCTCGTTTGGATGTGTGATCTGTACAGTCTTTAAGGTGCTGGAAGGATATTGAAGCAGTTGGAGATGCTGGCTGGAACTGGGGAGCAAAATTACACTCTAGCTTTGGATTTGTGAGCCTTCCAAATCAACAGATGCAGGACCCTGAGACTCAATGACATTGCCAAGCATGAGACTGCAGGACAAAGGTCACAGCTCAGATGCCTGTAGTGGCCAGGCGGGAAACACAGACGAATGAGGGGGTGGAAATGAGACACTGGGGAGTGGCAGGAGGAGGTGTTTGTGAGGATTATCTTAATTTCTCCCAGAAATTACTGGCAATTTCAGATAGAACAATACAACCATTAAAAGGGTAGCCTACATTTCTTAATTCGACTGGCAACTAGAGCAACTTCCAGTAATTTAATTGAAAATAAATCTTAATCTAGTCATAGAAAATATTATGACACAACAGAAAATTATGAATTGCAGTCATTCAATTTTGTCCACTTTTTTTTTTTAATCCTAGGACGGACCTCAAATGAGAGTTTTTAAAACGTGCAATTAGTTTTTATCAAAATCACTAGCTACGCACAAGTATGTTAAAACAAACTGCAATACATTTTTACTGTTCTAAACGACAAGCAAATATAACTCAGACACTATTGCCATGAGTGTGTAGGTGGGGGCAAGAAGTCGGTGTAGCAGGAGACGGGAGCCAGCGGGACCGGGATGGTGGTGGCAGTGCTGGTGAAAAGTATTTCAAAAAGCAATATGCCCAACGTTCAAATTTACAGACGAGCTCATTTATATTAGAAAAAAAATTAATTTATTAATGAGAACCTAAGTTACCAGTCTCGTCGCTGTTTTATACTTTCAATTCAAAGGTCAAAAGCACCTGTCGCCTTCCTGGGCTGATACCAGTGGGTCTCAAACTTTTACGAGCACTTTTACCTGAACTTGTTTACTTGGAAGACTCACTATGACACAGATTATGGGCTACATTTCGGGTCTTCCTGATACAGCAGGTCTGAGATGAGTTTGTGAGAGTCTGCATCTTTAACCAGTGGCCAGGTGGTGCTGATGCTGCTGGTCCGAGGACTACACTTTGCGAACCTCTGGTCTACATGCCAGTGGGTATGCTAGACGGGCTGGCTGGCCTCTGCCCCTTTCAGAATTGCCATGCTGCACAAACATCCACTAAGGCTCTGTTTCTCGTGGCTCTCTGGAAAATGATTCAACGACATGGCTTCACACAGGGGTCCAACTTTTTGCCTCATTGTCTGTGTTCTGAATCCAACCTAGTTTAATATTTTGGAAAATGTTACCCCTTTCTGTACCGAGCAGAGTAAATATTTTGTCAGTTGTTAAGGATGAGCTGCAGTTTAAGACCTAAAGATGTATCCAAATTCAGCAGGAAGGCTTGGAGCCGCTTTGGAACTTTTTCCAGATTGTGATTTGTAATGTATTTCAGCAGCCAGCAGAAATACCAACCACTCGATCCATTAAGAAAAGGCTGAATGAACCTTTTTACAGCAGATTTTTTTTCCACACCAACTCTCATTACACTTGGCAAAGAGAAAGGAGAGACAAAATGCTTTTCTGTCCATAGGATTTCATCTGAGTATTGTTCTTACATAAAGAACTTAGTGGCAGAGAGTTTTTAGAATTGGAAGACATTTTTAACAATCCTTTTTGACAAATAAAACAACTAAGGCCCAAGGAAGGTAAATGCCACTTGTCTGAGGACCAGACAGTGGCAGAGCTGGAGTTAGAATAAAGTTCAAAGGCTCCTAGATTTTCTTTACCACAACTTACTACCTCCCATGCAGTAGAATAATAAAACAAACAAAACAAAAAAACAAATACTACCAATAGTGCATTTTATGTTGTGCTTTCCCTGGAAACGCCTAAATCATCTGGTTACTGATGGCTTTGCCTACTAGTGAGAGGGCTCTGGGGAGTAGACAGAAGGAAGAGGTCCTGGAGGGTACTTTTCTCATCTTCATTACTAAGCATCTCCTGAAGCATCTTCCATTATAGTGATTTGGGTCTCTTTAATGTAATGTGTGGGCTGAGATGGTAGGAAATATGTGGGGAGACTTACAGGGGACAAAGGATCTTAGAGCGCATTGGGTTCGCACATCTCTTGTGTAGATGAGGAAATTAAGGCTCTCGGGAGTTGAAGAAGTTGCTGGAGTCTTCCATCCATTAAGTGGCAGAACTACCGCCTGACCACAGACCCCTTGCCCTGCAGCTTGTTGCAACTTCTACCTTATTATCTTGTCTACTGTATATAGTGTGTTGATTTAAGCCAGAAAAATGCATGCTTTACTGTGAGTCTAGATGCAAAAATACTCTCTTCAGCATTAAGAAGGAAATATGGTAAGAATAACAGTTAATGTTTCCTGAATGCTTACTCTATTCCAGGCACTGTCTTAAGCACGTTACGTGCATTATTGCACTTAATCAGTCATATCATATAGGAAGCTAGAATACTGAAAGGTAGGAAATGGAAATGGAGGATAAAATGAAACAATGAATGTGAAGCACTCAGCACAGGACCTATACTGTTTTCCTAGAACATGTTATTGTCTGCTAAATGCAATAATCCAAGTAAGAGATTTAGAATAGTTCTTGGCTCACAGGGCATACTAAATATTAGCTATTATTATCACATTTTTCTCTATTTCTTTGTGTGGAACAGCCCAAAGAAATTGGATCTAGATAAAAGTTATGAGCCATATAAGATTCAAACATAGGGAATATCCTTGGGAGCCAGTTGCCACCAGTGGAAACCACAGCGACCACAGTGTAGCTTGGACTAAGATGCTCTCAAAGGCCAAAAGCTGCAGCCAGAGACCACAAAAGAACAGAGTTGAACAGGTTCATATTGAGCCTTGGTTTCAAGGAGCTCGGAGGGTTTACCAGACATCTCTTCATCAATCTTCATCACATTCGAGTTGGAGAGAAAAGTGAATCTAGTATGAAGACCTCTTTCATATAAAGGTGGTTTGTAAAGACAACACTGACCACTGGAAGCCAGTGGTGAGTATCCGATTTCCTTAATAACAATGCACTTATCTACTGGAAAAGAATTGCACCATAATTAAGATGAAACGAAAACACTTCTGCTAATTAAAGCACCCATGGAAGGTAAACTACCTTGTAAATTACCCACTAGAGAATGCCTGAGGTCCCAAGTACTTGCACACAGGCAAGAAACCAAGGAAATCCAGACAGAGTCCTCCCTGCTGCTGCCTACTTCCTGTCCAACCTGGCAGCTAGAAAAGATTCATTTTGTTTTGCTACAGAGGGATAAACTAGGCTCAGTGAGTGGAAGATTCATGAAGGTAGATTTTGGCTCAAGATAAGAGAACACTTACAAAATTAGAGGTCTCTAACAACGAATATGCCGCCGGCTAAGGTGGTGTGTGCTCTCTCTGCAGGTGATCAAGGAGAGGCCAAGGAAACATTCACAGGGTACACAATTGCTGGCATCATAATTTTCATTGTCACTGTAATCATTATCTTATTAGCATTCCACCAACTAGATATGGGCATTGATTAGAGTTGAAAATGGTTCCACAAAGAGAGAACGAGTGACAGTTAAGAGCTGCTCTTAGGTCAAACTTGAATTTGAATCCATTTACTAGATTTGTGCCTTAGAGTTGGTGATCAAACCTCTCTGAAAGCCTCACTTTCTTCACCTGTACAACAGAGTTAAAATAACTACATCTCCTGTTCATTTATTCATTTACCAGATATTTATAAAGCATCTACTGTGGGCCAGGCACTTTTCTAGGTGTTGGGGATGAACAAAACAGACAACATCACTCTTCTCTAGGGGGTTCACATTTCAGTGTCTGTGTGGAAAGATTCAGAAACTATACAAGTAAACACAAATATAATGATTTAACAAACTGACTAAATACTTATGCAGACAGTAATAAATGTTGTGAATTAAATAAGACAAAATGTCCAGGATGTCTTCAGTTAAGATGGCCAAGAAGACTTCACTTAGAAAGTGACAAATGCATTGAAACCTAAAATAAGGAGCCAGCTTTGAGAAAGCTCTAGCAGAGGAAGGAGCAAATGCCCTGTGACCCCACTGGGCTAGACCAGTGTGTGGGGAGTGGGGCAGAATGAGTAGTTCAAGATGAGATTGGTGGTGAGGATTAAAGGAGGTAATGTAGGATGATCTGTACTACATTCTATGGTACATAGGAAATACTCACATTATTCATACTAAAAAAATTTCCATGACATATTAATGACATTGCATAGTGAGGGCAGATGGAGGCATCACTTCTCCATCCATGGACACCTCAAAAGGCCCAGGCCTCAACTCAGGGACCTGACACTCTGCTAATCTAACCTACTCAATCTCATCCTAGCATAATTCGTATTTTAACCACTGGAAGAGTACAGAATATCGGAGCTGGAAAAGAGCCTGGTCTGTCCATATATCAATTATCACATCCTGATAGGGGGTAATCTGAAGGAGGGCTCCTTGGAGCAGCTTCTGAAACCCTGAGGAGTGGAAGGTTAGGAGAGAGTAAGAGGATGGGCCTCTCGGCCTCCTGCCTTCAACCAGAGGAATTCTTAAGTGTCTGTTCTGTTTTACTTTTTACTTGAAAACTGAGTTGTTTTGCTAAAGGCAACTCCAAAGTTTGAAAATCACCAACTGATTCTAGTTCTATAGGTAAAGAAAGGAAAGTGAGCCTCAGAGAGGTTAAGTGATCTATTCGGGGACAATGAGCTGATTCATGGCAAACTGGGACTAGAACCCATCTCCGGATCCTTGATTTAATAATTCTCCATATGTTTTCTTACATATAACACCTATACTGATCTTTATAAGTACGGAATTTGTTTCTGTTCAACCTTATGTCAATCAGTGTGTATTCTCTTTACTATAGGTATATATCTGAGTCCTGATGCTTTAGAAAATACTATTTCTATTTAATTTATTTTGAACAACAAACACAGGGCCTGCTTTCAGTGTCTTGTAGTTCACGGAGGTTTTCTCAGAACCAAAAGATGTTTCAGTTAGGGTCTAGGGGTGAAGTTTCAGGGAACAGGATTACGGCAGCAATTTCTGAAAAGATTATAAAAGAGTTGAAATACTCTTTCCTACCTCTCCTAGAGCTGAAAATTGATGAAAGAGTAAACTACAGAATCAGGAATCGGAAAGTAACAGAGGGTTAAGAAAACAATAAAAGACATGATTTGCAAAATGCTAAGAATGAATAAGGGATCCTGAAGGATGTCCTTTTTGTGGGAATGGTCTATGTTCTGTTTAGACTCAAGTTCTGGTAAGGAAGGAAGACCACCTCCCTCCTTTAAAATATCAGAAATAGGTTTAGAAGATGTGAAAAGACATATGTCAAACACCTGCTTCAAGGACAGGAAGTTGGGCAGGATAATTGGGTCAAAGAGAAGCAAATATCTTAGTTAGAAAAGGGCAGTAACAATGGGGAACATATGATATTTTATTCTATTTTGGACTGTGGAAGCAATACTGGCATGTAGAATGAGGTAATTTAAAGTGTTTCCTGGATTAGCAGTTATGGATAAGTGGTTCTCTTTGGGTCAGTTAATACTGGCAGCTAAAGCAAGGTGAGAGGAGCATTTTCACAAGGTTGAAATTTTCAGAGCTTGGGGGACTTTCAGAAGGCTAACAGGTTTCTCTTCAAAAGAGAGTAAAGGTGTTCCAAAAAATCCTACAACTAGGTGTGAAAAAATCGAAATGAGGCAATGCTATTAGTACATAAATATAAGTTAATATCCTCACTCTATTTAGAGTTCATTCGAATTACTAAAGTGAATTCACATTGAGAAAATGAAATTGCTAAATACACAAATGAGAAAACGTTCACACTAAAATCACAATGAGATGCTGTATTTCCTTCTGCTACATGAGTGCTGACAAGGGTGTAGTGAAACTGGTGATCTCATGCATCGCAGGGGATGTTGTGAATAGATACAGCCCTTCCAGAAGGAAAGCAATTTGGCAATATGTGTTGAGCCATAAACATGGTCATACCACATGGTGAATAATTCCGCTTGTGGGAATCTATCTTAAATAAAAATATGTGAAAAGCTATACCAATAAAAATATTTGTTGGAATAGTGTTTAAAGTATTACAAACTTAGAATGGGCAAGGAATTATTCAATTCAACAAATGATAACCGAATAGCTATCAGTAGCTTGGTATAATAAAGCGGAGTTCCTTCCCTCAATAATTCATAAGCACAACTTAATGCCTGTATTCTTTTCAATATTAGGCAACCATCGGAAAGGAGGCTACAGAACACTAAGAGGTGAAAGTGTGTACAATATATTAAATTTAAAAAGCTCTACACATGCATTATATGTATCACAATGTTTAGGGAGGAAAAGCAAATGAAAAAGCTCAGAAGGAAATAAACCAAAATGGTAACAATAATGAAATAATGGGTTGTGGGTTTGTTTGTTTGTTTTTTTTTTTTTTTTTGGTAATGTGGTTATATAACTTTTAAAATAAATAATAATAATAAAAACAAGAAGAGAAACAGAAAAATAAAGCTGTTATTGAATAAAGATGAACATTAATAAAGCAAGTCCCAAGTATACTTAAGAATATTAATTTATTTAAACATTGCTTTTGGTTGTATAACTTTAGTACCTATGATTTGTTAATTCAATAAACTTTTATTTTAGTAGAAAAATTATGAGGGTTCTAAACCAGAGATTCATTGAACCTCACTCATGGAGGCCTTCAAAATCTCATATAAATAAAAGTTACTCTGAAGTAGGAGCTTAAGAAATTCTGCTA
Organism: Pteropus medius; assembly: GCF_902729225.1. Taxonomy (NCBI): domain Eukaryota; kingdom Metazoa; phylum Chordata; class Mammalia; order Chiroptera; family Pteropodidae; genus Pteropus; species Pteropus medius. The sequence goes on from NW_024344253.1 coordinate 7,930,192, forward strand.
CCTAAAAATCATAGGCTAAAATTCACTCCAAAGCTTTGGGCTTGAAGAGCAGATAGATTCTGGTGTTCTAACAAAGATGGGGAAATGGCTTTCTCAGGCAAGAACTCCTGCAGGTAATGGAGCAGATGTGTCTTTAACAAGGAGGAAAAGCCACACCCAAGTGCAAAGGAGGCCCATGGGGGCAGAAATTTCTAGGTATTCTGAGATCCCCTTACCAACTGCTCTAATTTCTTTGGTTTCTTCATTCGAGGAAACCTGAAGACTGTGTTGAGTTCAACTAACATTATGATTCAAAAATCCATAGGATCCAACTTTTATGGGTTTTTCTTTTTTAAATAGCTCTGTTTTGAGGTCACATAAAAGAGTCTTTTTACATGACCATCAAAAGTTCTTGGATATTTGTTTTACCTTGAACCATATACATGTGGATTCGAGTTCATCATTATATTTCTCACTTCAGGGGTCTTGAGTCCCTCATGTCCTTTCTGTTCTTCTGTGGCTGTGGGAATCTAAGACCCTGTCCTCACCTCCATGAGCAGTTGATGTCAGGAGAGCACAGGTGTGTTTAACTAACTCGTTCACCACTGGGTGCCATGAGCATTCTGGATATCGTATTCTGGATATTGAGGAGGACTTCCCTGTATTCTACTTAATCAGGTTAGGTAATCATTTCTCAGTTCTTCCTATTTTCCTGAGTCTTTTCCTGAAACACACTCCTGGGATCAATTTCCATATAAAGCATAATTCTTGATTGCAGGCAATAGAAACTGACTCCGATCATCATAACCCAACAACTAAAGGAGCAATTTTTGGAAGGCTATCAGGGCTCATAGAACCAAGTGGGGCTTGAAGGATCAGGCTTGTAAAATGCCAGGAATAAGAGCTCTAGAAATGTGTTTGTGGGAACCAAGGAAGATCTCACTAATAAGCTGGTTCAAGTTCTTTGTTAGAAAGAAATTATAAAAAAATAGTGAAAAGTGTAAAAAAATCTTAAATATGTGTAGTAGTGTGCAATGAAAAAACACATTGTTAACATCTAATTGTGGTTTTACCACTAACTAGCGCCCGTATGAGTTATTCCTGAGCCTTAATACGGCCCTCTGTAAAGTAAAGAGCTGGGTTATAGGTTATAGACTGTTAAGCTATGGCTCCCTTCTAGCTTTCATGTTCCCAGCGTCTACACCAAGGGTGAGGACCTGTTTGAGACCTTTCCTCTCCCGCCCCCACACACCTGGGGAAAATACTAGTAGGGAAGCACAGACCATTTCTGTTAAAACCTGGATGCAGCCACAGAATCCTCAATACAGAGTTCTGGACATCTACTTCCCATAGGTTGGAGTTTGCATGTAAGGGGAAATCAATCTACCATTCCTGGTCTGTACAATATTGTTCCACTTTCATAGAATGAGCTAAACCAGAAAAGTCAAGACCTCCTAAAAACATTAAGCAAAATCTCTGTTGAAAAGAATCTTCAAGACCAGCTCTTTCCCTGCTGCTAAACATCAGTTCAGCTTGTACAATCTCCCTGGTAACAGAGTACAATAAGCCATCATCCAGTCAGCCTGAACATTTTGCAGTATAATTCAAACATATTTTAGGTGCTCTCAGCATGGTGTTCTTCCTTCAGTTCTTACTTTTTGTCCTCCATTCTCCTTGTCCACATGCCCGATGACTGTCCCATTTATATTCTGCTGGAATCCTCCAAACTGAATATAATAGAACTGAGGGAAACCTAGAAAAACTTTGTCTAATTTAGGTGACCATAATAATCAAAAGAATCCAGAAAAAGATGTGTCAGAACTTTGTCTATTATTAAACCAGGATAAGGGAGAAATAGTCTCCCTTGTTGAAAACATTTTTTTTTTTTAAATTAAACAAGAATCTTGATAATCTCTCTCTTCCAAGTTAAAAGATTCATCTCACCAAACTCGATATATTATTTTGGGTTAGATTTGGCTAGGCACCTCAAAAGCCTCAGCATCACAGTACCTGAGAGCAGGCATCAAGCAAGCTCTAGCCCACGGACTCAATCCAGCCTGCCATGGAATTTTGTAAATTAAAATTTCATTTGAACACAGTTACTTATCTGTTTACGAGTTGTCCATGGTTGCCTTTGTACTCTAAGTGCAGAATCAAGCAGCTGTGACAGAGACTATATGGCCTACAAAGTCTAAAACGTTTGCTATATGGCCCTTTACAGAAGAAGTTTGCTAACTGCTGCCTTGGAGTGTTGACTTAGTTCTTTCTCATGCAAAGAAGTCCAGAGGGCAGTAGCACAGGAGGATTAATATGATCATCAGAGAACAGACTCTATCGTTCCACTTTGATATCCTGGCTATACTAGCACGTGGCTCTCATTGTCAAGGGCACCTCATTGTCCACGGTGGTTTCCGAGATCTCATGACATTTTTAAGGAAGGAAGAAAGAAAGAAGGAAAGAGGGAGAGAAGGAGGGAGAGGGGGAGGGAAGGAAGGAAGGAAGGAAAGAAAGATGGAAGGAAGGAAGGAAAGCAGGAAAGCAGAAAGGTAAAGGGGGACCCCTCTCTGAATAGTCAGCTCTTATTAAGTAGCCTTCCTGAAGTTCCACAAAACAGTTCCACTTACATTTTATTTGCCAGAACTTAGCCATATGTCATATCTAGCTGCAAAGGTGACTGAGAAATAAAAGTTTTTATTTGTTTGTCTGCTTAATTTCTAGTGGCCATGTGCCCAAGTGAAAATAGAGTCTATTATTTTCGAGTTAAGAGAGAGTGGATGCTGAGTGAGGTAAGTAGCAATCCTGGTTACAAAACATTATTTAGTAAAATCATGAGTAGCGTATTCACAGATAACCCATATCTTCTTCCATTTTGGGGTGGAAACGTCAGAAGAATGAAGAATTTGTATTCTGGCATCATAAATACTACTTTTATCTTAGGTTTAATCATTTGGTATGTATATTAGCCAATTATGTCAGTAATTGTCTTAGTCCATTAGAGCTGCTATAACAAAAACAAAATAACTATCAGACTAGGTGGCTTAAGCAACAAACAGTTGTTTCTCACAATTCTGGAGGCTGGGAAGTCCAAGATTCGGTACTGGCAGATTTGGTGTCTACTGAGGATCCAGTTCCTGGCTCAAAGCCAGCCTTTTTCTCATTGGGTCCTCACATGGTAGAAAGAGAATGAGAGAGCTCTCTAGGGTTTCTTTCACAAGAGTGCCAATCTCATTCATGAGGACACAAACATTTAGTTCATTGCAGTGATTAATCAATTCATTCATTCAGCAAGACTTACTGAGGACCTACAATGCTCCGGGAATGGTGTGAGGCAAAGGTAAGGTGCAACGACCCCTAGTCCTTGCCCTCAAGGAGTCCGAGTCAACAAGGGAGACAGACCAGCACAAGGACAATAAACTTTCAGGGAGAGAAGTTTTCCTGGGAGTCGGTATTGGCACACCATGGAAAGCACATAGGAAGGTCTGGAGACTTGAGCTGAACACTGAAGAACTAGGAAGACATTTGCAGGGCAAAGAAGTAGGAGCAAGGGCCTTCCAATATGAGGGAGTAGCACGTGCAAAGACATGGAGCAGAAAGAGAGTGAGCATGTATAGCCTGGCTGGGGGCACAAGAAATCAGCCAGAGAGGTGGCCACAGATCACCCTCAGAACAGCAAGGTGTTGGGTTTCCTCTGAACAGGGCTGAGTAGGCACCAAAGGATATCACTTAGAGACTGATATGATCAATCTGTGTTTCAGAAAGATCATTCCGGTCACAGGAAAGACAGACTGAGGTGCGATGAGATGGTGAGAAGCAACCAGAAGGCTTCCATTTGCCTCTCATTAAATATTTCGCAGTTATGCTTAAGTTAAAGTATGATCTTGTATGGCTGCACGAGAAGATCCATTTACCAAATAGCTAATTAGTAAAGAGATATGAGGGATAAAAATAACCTGTATTTCACTGAACCCTCGCAGCCATCTTGTGAAGTCCCATCTTACACATGAGGTAACTGAGGCTCAGAACGGTGAAGCGGCTTGTCTAAAATCCCACAGCTAGTGTTACAGTGGGGCTTGTAGTAAGATTTTCTGATCCCAAGTCTAGTGGGGTTTTTTTAGTGCATGTTAAGAGAAACAAGCATTCCAGGCTCAGCCTGTCACCCCCAAATCCAGGCCAGGCGGCACTATTTGCATGTCTTGGCAGTAAGATACATTAGTGGCATTAAATACAGGAAAACACGAAGACATTTCCCTTCAGTTACTTCATGAGGCAAGATATCAAGAGTATTTTATTAGGCTTTGGCAAATTCTCTTAATAGGAAAAATCAACCATATATTTTATTATTCTTTGGTTCAGTGCCGTGGCAATTATTCAAACACTCATGAATGATCTATGTTTCTCTATGATTCCAACTTTCTATTTGATTATAGTCCATTTTTCATCATTTATGTGGGAAGCCATAAGAAGTCTCAAAATAGACTTGTTTAAAATCTCAAATCAACTAAATCCTATAATATTTGTTATTTTTAAATTATTCTTGTAGATTTCTGTCTTCTCAGAAAGAACTTTCCAGATACCTGTTCTCTTCCCCTGACCTCCATGTTCGTGTGAGAAGCTGCCCCTCACTTAGGCTATCCCACACTCTCTCAAGACACTTACAAACTTACACGTGACTGTTAGTTTCCTCATCTTCTTGCCCAGTAGACTGTAAGGTCCTTGGAGTCAGCAACGGGAGTCTTTATTTATCTTTTCATCTCCAGGCACAGTAACTGGCATTTAATAGGCCACAACAACTATCTGTACGTTTGTTAATAACACAGAGCCACGATGTAACTAAACACATACAACTATATTTAAAATGGTACTGTAATAGAATATTTAACACATGAAAAAAAAAAAGAACTACCTTTGCTGTCATTTCGGTACAAAAAAAAAAATCAAAAGCTGTAGGCACAACTTGGAATCTGGAGGGGCTATTTAGGGATCCATTCCAATATTTAAGATTTAGGGTCACAAGGCTTTTTTGTGGTTCCATTTCTTCCCCTCTGCCCCATCTCCCATACAGAACATAGGCTTTACAGGTTAAGTCTGCCTTTCTTGGCTTAAAAGCACAAAGTCTTTAAGCTTTCTTGAGTTGCCATTTTATGAGACCAGATGTTATGCCGTGGGCACATATATCTTTAAAATTTACTGTGATTTCTATTCTTTGACTGCTTTCCATGCTGGTACTGCACAGAAAGGAGCTTCTAAGTTTTGGTCTGAATAGGAGCTAAACTCAAGAGCCCTCCTGTCTCAGACACACACGTAAAGCTCTTCCTCACTCACACATCTTGCCTTTCTCTGCAGAAGCACAGCACCGTACGGTGCCACGTTTTCATTTTGTGGTTTTAAGGCCTGCATAGGTGTAACTACATGTCGGGAAGCCGTCTTTTGGAATGGCCTCACCCTGTTCACGTCCATGTTCTCAACCAGTCTCTAACTCTAGAAAGCTTCTTTTCACCCTGACCTTTTCTTCCTTCCATACGCTCTGTTAAGCTCAGTGTTCTTGTTTTCTTTGCTCTTGAGCCTCAAAACATGAGCATCTTCAGAGTTCAAGAATGCAGAAGGGAGACGTTGTGGGGCACAGTGAGGTGGAAAACCCAACCAAATCAAGCCTTGTGCAGAACAATGGGGAGCTGAGGGCTGACCCATCTCCTTCTGGGGATGTACTTCTGCCTGGCTGCAGGTGGGGTCGGGGGAGCGGGGGTTGGCTGAATTCAGGAAATGTAACTGCTGAGCTTCAAAGACTGCAGTGCTGCTGAGAAGAGAATGCGGAGAGGAACATGAGGCAGATGCACTAGCCAAGATAGTTGGTTTTCAAGGACAGGTGGAATTTGAGTTATTGGTGAGTTACCAGTGCTACTCAAACCAGAGAGATCTTGTTCTTCAGTGGATATTCGGCAATGTCTGCAGACATTTTTGTTGTCTAACTCGGGAGAGGGGAGAAATTGTTACCAGTGGAAGGAGGCCACGGATGTTGCTAAACACCCACAGTGCATCCCTTCTTCCACAACAAAGAATTATCTGGCCCAAATACTCGATACTGCTGAGGCTGAAAAACCCTGGGCTAGACAAAGGACTTTCAGAGCAGGTGTCATACTATGTGTAAGTACGAAAAAAAAAGGTAGAAATTAACTTATTGTTGGAATTTTAAAAAAATCATTCAGATAACATTTCATCAGCCTCCACCTCGATTTTCACGTACGAGGCACTTACAAATACATGTTCACGTACAAATATTCCTTAGCTTGTCTACGGCCATGCTACCCTGAACAAGCCTGATCCTCTCTGATCTCAGAAGCTAAGCAGGGTCAGGCCTGGTTAGTACTTGGATTGGAGACCACCTAGGAATACCAGGTACTGTAGGCGTAAAAAATAAAAAAATAAAAATAAAAAATAAGGGATTGTAAGCTGACAAGGTCCTTGCAATCTGTGAGGTCAACCAAGGGTTGCCTTGCCTAAAAATTTTTAAAAAAAGAAAAAATATATATATTCCTTAGCTCTTGGTGTGGAGTATAAATAGGAGACCTGCAATGTGGCTGGCCTCTGGTGCTCCCAGAATTGGATTAGTCACTCAGTATTCATTCTCAGTGACCTATACTCTGTCTCCTTCATAGCACTGGTCACCATAAATATTTATGTCTGTCCCACGAGAGTGTAAGCCTCATGAGGCCAGGGACGACGTCTGATGTACTTCCAGTCTACCCCAGGACCCAGCCCAGTGTCTGGAGGGAGGTGTGGAAGAGGGGGCAGATAAGAAAGTGGATGCTGGAGTTAAATTGCCTGGGCTTAAATCCACACTCCACCACTAACTCACTGCATGGCCTTACGCAAGTCACTTAACTTTCAAAAAGACTCAGTTTCCTCCTCCATAAAAATGGGAATATATGGTAACTGCCTCACAGGTAGAATTAAATAAATTAATAAGTGCAAAATGCTTAATTAATATTTGTTAATGAGTGACGTATCAAAAAGCAAATAAAGATAGTGTTAAAAATGTGCCTGCAAACCAGCGATGAAGAAAATGAATGACAAAGAAAAATACACAAAACACCTTGGCTTTTATTTTGTGAGAGTTTTGAAATTTAAGGTTTTTATTTTTTGTAATGTAATAGATGTGGAAAACTGTCTGTTAATATTTACAGGCAAAAGCAGTGAAGGCCTTAGCAGGATATACATTTCTGCCATATTGATTTTAGTTCACAATAAATGCTCTACCCAGTTTCTCTGCGATGTCCAGTTTTCTCAGTATATTTACTGCTATAGGTTAATTTCATTCTTTATTGTCTCCTGATAAAAACTGATTTGTGGCACTATGGTAAGTCAACCTAAAAAATGAATTTAACATTCTTCTGTGATTGAACAGTCTTCCTGTATAAGAGCTACTTCTACAGTCCTGCATTCTTCTGTATCACAGGGACCTTTCAAGGGCACAAAAGGTTTAAATCCTAATTGCTTTGATATTTTCTGAAACTTTACCATACTCTTTATATCTATTCACCCTGTGGGTCTCACTACTCTTCATTTTCCCTTAGTTATTTCCTACAAATCTGTCTTGCAGAAGCTCCAGAGAGAAGAATTTCTAATCATTTATTCACATACATTTATTCACTTGACACTTAGGAAGCATGTACTGAGCACCAGTGTATTCCCAGTTCTGCTCCCAGGTCCTGGGATAAAGCAATGAACACATGGTCAAGGCCCTGCCATCCTGGCACCTCCATGTGCTTGAGCGTGAAGTGATCAAAAGAAAATAAGCAAACGAACTTGGTGATTTCTGACACTATTTAAAGGAAACCAACAGTATGATTGTATTAGTTTTCTGTGGCCGCTCTAACAAATTCCCACCAATGTGCTGTCATAAAACAACGTAACTTTATCATCTTACAATTAAAATCAAGATGCTGTCAGGCTGCGTCCTCCCAAATGCTCTAGGGGAGAATCCATGTTCCTGCCTTCTCCAGGGGCCCCGTATTCTTTGGCTAGTGGCTCCTTCATCCATCTTCAGGGCTAGCAACGGCTGGACAAGTCTTGCTTACACCACACCTATCTGATGGTGTCTCTTCTACTTTCCTCTTCCACATTTTAGGGACCCTTGTGATCGCTTGGATAATCTCCTCACCTTAAAGTTAGCTGCTTCCATCTACAATCTTAACTCCGCCTCTGCCGTGAAACATAACACAGTCACAGGCTACAAGGAGGAGGACACAGACTCCTTTGGGGCCATTAGTCTGCTCACCACAATGAAATAAGGGGGGACTATAATTTTAGGATCCCATTCAATATGCACAAAAAATAGATGCTTAATAAATTCAGTACTTAGTAAATGGATCAGAACTATATACAGTTGCTTCTTGTTAAATGGTCAAAGCAAGAGCTGCATTTTCTTCATTACAGCATCAGTGACGGGGAGGAGTGGTTTCAAATCTCCAGACTAACACAGAGTTATCCAAGTGCAGAGAGAGGCTCAGGTGCCCTGCCACGCTAGGCTCTGGAGGACACGGTCCCTCTGCACCTTCTCCTCTGGGGCTGGCCTGCCGTATCAGTATCATCTGCATCAGCAGTGTGTGACCCTTGGTGGTGCTTGTCCCTCCCCTCCTCCCACAGACTCTCTTTCTTCAGCTCCCTGAGAGCTCCACCACCTTGACTTCTGTTGGCTGTCACAATTTTCCTGAATTATAACATGGAAGGTTTGTTTTGTTTTGTTTTTTTTTTTAAGGATTCTAGGTGATCATGCTCCAGATAAAGAAACTGAATTTTAGAATAGTTAGGGAAAGATCTAAAATGGTTTAGAAAGGCTTTTGATTGGTGCATGTGAGATTAGACAGTTTTATGGGCTTGCTGTCAGGCAGTATAAATATGAGGAGTTTAATTTTTAATTTCTGCAGTGTTGTTCAATTTTACGATGTCACTATTTTGCTGGATGTATTGGAAGCACATTATTCTTCCTTATCGCTAAACGATAGCCTTCCATTTCTCCAAAAGTCTCATAAGGATTAAGCCTTGTACGTCTAACAAGACCTTGCATCACTGATCCTTCCTGCCCCCGATTATATAACACGGTTGGATGCATGTGTGTCGCTTTGCTTCTTCTATTTGTATTCATCTATTCTGCAGTGGATTCATGGCTATGTTCTACATGCAACATAAACTCTCAGCAGCAAGGGAGGAAGAGGCCTATGCTCCTGTTTTGCTCATGTTTCTGTACAATGGCTACAGAGTTCCGTGGCCAAAAGTTGCCGAATTGGATTATTATAATAAAGAATGTTGCTTGAAAATGCTGCAGGAAAATATTGATTTTATTTCCTAGCTAGCTTTTATCTGCACAACTGAATATGGATCAGGTCCATCAGCAAGATTTTGGAATTCGTTTTTCAGAGAAAACTGGTAATGCCAAGCCACATTCAAACATTTGAGAAGACCAACCCTATTCATCTGAAGATAAAAACTCGGCAGTGCATTCCCTAGCATGCTTTCTCTAGATGTCATTCTCGTCTCATTTTATACCGAGTCAGATCTAATTAGAAATTATCATTCATACAGACCTTTTTATTTCTCTATAGCACGGCCACTTAAGTCTCTGACCTAGAAGATGGCAAAGTAAATCTGAAATGTCCTAAATTAAAGGCATGCCTCTATCCACTGACATTCTGAGAGGAAAAAACCTTCTAGTCAGAATAAATATGGTTAAGGTTATGCTTAAAATGAGCTGTGAAAACCTGGGAATTTCTTTTCTTTGTTTCTTCTTCTTCCCCACTCCCCTCCCCGCCACACCTCTTAAATCCACCCTCAGGATTAAACATCAGTACAAACTCATTTATGTTATATTCTACTCCCATTTGGAATTGAGAGCAGGGAAGAATGCACCGTCCATGGCTCAGAACGTGAGTTTCCTGAGCTTTCATTCCGGTATAAAACCCCAAAGAACTATTCACAGCTCAGCTCCATGCCAGGAGAGCCTAGCCGATTACACTGTGTTTATAACACAAATTGGAAGGTGTGTGTGTGTGCACGTGCACGTGTGCGTTTGTGTGTGTGTGTGTGTGGTGTAATGGCTATAAGAAATCTAAATTGAATCTTCGCTACCTGTAGCTATAATGCTCACTTAGATAACTGCTTTTCGTAAACTCAGTCTCATACCCAGTCTCAGCTTGCTGCTATGGAAGCGATGACATTAACGGAAATAACAGTGGTGCCACAAGTCTTCAGGGATTTTTTTTAATGGAAAGGAAAATTCTGAAACTAAAAATACACTTTTTATTTGCAACTATGGGAAAACAAACACCAGAAAAACACGAGAGGGCTGTATAATTGGGACATAGGAGGTATTCTATCTGGTGGTTTTAGGGAAAGGACAGTCACGGGATGGAATCTAAGTCTTAGGTTGTTGCGACTTGGGCAAAAAAAGAAAAGAAAAAACTTGCATTCTTCACAAAAGAAGTGAATCTGGCAGCTAGTGGCGGTTCCCCCCCCTTGTTTCTCTACAACCTTTACACCACATGACTCATATTGAGTCAGGAGGTGCTCCCCCCAACGCCCCCTGAGCTTATACTACTTATGTCATCGTGAACCCTGACCCCTGGGCATATGGTTTTTAAACACAGACAACCACCCACTACAGAGATACTGTCCCCTAACTTAATTGTTAATTGTCAATATTAATTGACATTTATTTTACAGAATGCATACAAAAATATCCAGATCTAAAAACATCAAAATATAAGAGCAATATCCTCTTCTTTATCACAACTGTAAACATCAACACCAGTTGGACCTGAAGGCATGTAAAGATCAGTGGCCTAGCTCATTTGAATTGGCCTCTATTAGCACTATTAGCAAAGACCATAAAATGGTTTTCTGCATGCTTAAACTTAATGATCTACTGAGTATAGCTGTAAATTATTTATATCAAAATGCTGACTCATAAAGCTTGGTTACAGAAACATTTCCTTTCCATTAATAAGCACCATGCTTTTTGTTTTGTTTTGATACTTTTGCTTTCCCGAGGATCTTAAAAATTTTAGGGGATTAAAAGGAGAAATGTTATTTTCTATATTTTAAATCTGCTCTAAGGTTAAGGTAGGTTTACACTAAAAAAACAAAAATTCATCTATGTTTCTCTTTTCAAACAGATGTTTGAAAACAACAATACCCCTGGAATCTGAAATAAAGGAGAGTGGATTTAGGACTTCTGCGTGCAGGCTGCAGGAGCGGTAGCGTCTTCATTTACAAAGCTGAATAAATTATATCAAGAATATTTTTATTCAGTTACATTTTACATCAGTTAATTGATCTAGAAAAACGATTCCAGATTTTTGAAACAGGAAAAATAGGATGGTTAAAGACTGAAAAAAGAAGTGATCACTTAAAATAGGTCCAGAATGACCCCATGCTAGAGTTACATCAGCACTGCATTGAGAAAAGTTGCCTGCTAGCTATTTACAACAGACAGTGAAGAATTCGATTTTAATTTTTGCAGCTTGAGCCATGTCACACATGTGGCTATGTCAGCCTTCACTGACGTTTGGATCTGATAATACAACTTATACCAACACTCGGGCAAATGAAAATTTAAAAATAAAAAGAGAAGTAGTGGGACAACATAGATCGCTGGGTCATCAAAAAACTCAGATTTAATAAATCTATAGATACAGACAATAACGAATGATTTAGAGGAATGAAATTATATAACAATTACACTGTGTTTCCATTGGCAAGTCCATTAAAAAGATTGATTCCTCAAGCACTTTTGCTATCCATAAATTCTCACGTTGAAGCTTTTTTTTTTTTTCACTCTGCAATCTGTATTTTTTTAAAAATTTTAGTTTGGGGAATTGTTGACTGCTGGCTGGAAGAACTCATGCATGTCCAAGGGTATTGCAACAGCACATTAAATGCAATATTACACTAATCAATGGCACCGCAGACATACTACTTTATAAAGAAAACAACTGCAAAATCCACGTGTGTTGTTTGGGCAAGTGAGATTCTGACTTGGCAAAATGTCACATTCCAAATTCAGCTATACTGAAAGAAATCCAATTTGTGCACTTCACATCAACAACAGAAAACACTGATAGAGCGAAGGTAATGTATTCATGCAGCCATCACTTATCGCCGGAATTTATAATGTGAAAAGAATGAGACACAATGCCAAAGAGAAACAGTCCTTTAAAATTAATTAGAAAAATTCTAAAGATACTTATTAAAAGGATATACAAAGGTAGACCTGTGTCAATCGACCCTAACCAAAGGCTCTGTGCAAACCATAAGTCAAGCCATGACCACTGCAGCTTTGAAAACCTGCCAATGTCACCCTCTGTCTTTTATCCAGAAGAGGCTTGGAAGAGATTATCCAGATAATTTGCAGAAAGCGGATTTCGTGTTTTGAGACTCAACCTCCGTTCATGGTTGTTCTGCTCAATCCCTTAAGTGTGGATTGAGAATGAGGCCACCGTTGGGTTCATTTTCCAGGAGACCAGTTTAGCTTCCCCACAGCCCTAGATGCCACTGGGGTGAAGATATACTATTATCAGAATGAAGAAACACTTGGAGGTAAAATATACGGACGGTGGGTGGGTACAATTTCCACCCTTCCACTAGATAGCCTCAAATTACTTGAACTCTCTGAAAATAACTCCTTCCACTTTCTCTCGTTGTCATCTCAAAATTTCTATCACCACTCCCCAGAACTCTTTCTCTTTGTTCTTATCTCTATGGCAGACAAGTTTCTCCACCATTCTAAGGATAATCCTTTTATCTTTGCTCTCAACTTAGGCTCCTTACTTCCTTCAGAATCTTGTTCCCTCAATTGTCTCTATGGGAGATCAAACATAGCTGCAAATTCTTTGCTAATCCTCTCATTGAGAGGTGACACCAAGTTCCTTTCTTCTTGAATCTAGCTTTAGGGACTTGACTGACCAGTAGGATTAAATGAAAGTGCTGCTTCCACTTCTGAGGCTAGGTCTTACGAAGTCTCATGGTTTTGCCTGGACCTCCTGAAACACTTCTCTGGTGGCTATGAGCCAACGTGTGAGAAGCTACACTTCCCTGAGGGGCTGATGAGGCCATACGTTGGTGCCCTGATCAACAGCCCCAGCTGAACACAGCTCCCCAGCCATCTCCACCAAGACATAAAGCCATGCCAGCTGAAGACCACTGAGTGATCTCTGTTGATACCATGTGAACAGAAAAATCACCCAGCCTCAATTCCAGACCTACAAAAGCCTGAGATAGTACAATGGTAGTTATTTAAAGAAACCAAGTTTGAGGGTAGAATGTTATGTAGCAATGGATACAGGAATAGAACTTTAAATTTTTCCTTTTTTACCAATCCCTTCCTTACCTTCTACATACAAATCTGCTCAGTTCTTCCCAGTGTTAAAATCTTCCCTCGGTTTTACCTTATCATACAATAAAGCTCTGTTTCCCTCAGTGGTAACCATCTCCAAAAATCTAGTCTATGCCCATTGCTTCCATGTCCTCTTTTCCCATGCTTTAAACACACAGCAATCTGGCATTTATAACCTCCATCCTAAAATGACAGGATTTCAAAGTTGGAAGAGACCTTAAAAGCTGCACCATGCAGCCATATGTTCTCTACTGAATTCCCCTCCATAAGGTCCTGTCTTAGTAGTCCCTTAAGAAGTCAAAGGATGTGGTATTTGGTACCACCCAAGGAGGCTCCTTCTATCTTGGGATATCTGAGGCTATGAGGAAGTTCTCTCTGATTCTTCATGTAATTCTGTCTCTTTAAAGCTTCTATTCATTGGTCCTAGTTCTCTTGGTCCTAATTATACAGGGAAAGGCTAATCTCTCCAATTTGGAGGCATTTGCAATCATCCAGGTAAGACATGGATTAGGTGGTGGCAGATGGAGAGAATATATGCAGTCGAAGATGTTTTAGTGTTACTGAAATGCATATGCATCTTAAAATCGATGTGTAGAGTCAAAGGGTACACCTCACCGTCACCCTTTACCTTTGTATAGTGTAATTTAACAAAGGGTACACCTCACCGTCACCCTTTACCTTTGTATAGTGTAATTTAACTTAGGTAATTTAAAAAGGGTACACCTCACCGTCACCCTTTACCTTTGTATAGTGTAATTTAACTAAATTCCATTTAGTTGTGGGAAACGTGGAGATGGTAGAGAATGATTCAGCACAGATGGCGGTTCAGAGAGTGGGCTGTGCAGTCAGGCTGCCTGGGCTAGACTCCTGGCTGCAGTCCTCCCTAGCTACGTGACCTTGAGTAACTTTGCTACTTAAACTACAGCCACTTCCAGGGAAACTCAATCATGTTCAGTTATTTCACAGTCAAATTCAGAATTTAAACACAGTCAAATTAGTGTGCTGCCCGCTCTCCTCAGCTTCCAGCACATGGAATCCGCGTCAAAGCTGCTGATGGCCTGCCTCCTTTTTGCAGGTCACCAAGGCCCTTCTGATCCCCTCCCAGGGCCTACACGGAATTTTAAAATGTTTTTCATGTATTCCAGACATCTCAACCAGCCTGTGCTGCTTTTTGCCCCACCATCAGGTTGCTGCAAGATTTCCCTATTCGGTGTGGCCTCTCCTCCAACGATGATTAGAATCAAACTCAGGTCCCCTGTACTTTGGGAGTTCCTCAAATGCTTCTGGGATCTCTATCATCTCCCATCTCCAGGGGCATCAGAACATGAAGTACCTTCTTGGGGTCCTTCAGCATTTCAACTTCAGATTCTTCTACTGCCCAAAGTTAAAATGTTATCTCCTATGGGTCAAGAAACTTCTCACACATCACCCTTCATTCTTCCCAACTCTACTAAACTGTCAGGCTTTGGCTCTTGATATGTAAAGCAAACCCTGAAGACATGTTTTTTGAATTTATCTTTTAAAAAGTTCTGTCTTGTAATTAAAGAAACAAAACAAAAACCAATCTTGGCTCCTGACTATCCTTTACGAATGGAATCAATTTCAGAAGTCAACATCCAAGAATGTGCCTCTTTGTTTTGTGCAATTAGTTTGTCCCTGAAGCTAAAAGCCTAAGGAATATGGGGTTAAACAAACAAACAAACAAACAAAAAATACTTGAGGAACAAGAAGGAGAAAACATTGGCTAGAATTTTGAAAGATAGCCCTACTATGACTATACTTGATTTGGTGCTTATTTTATTCCTCAAAGCTGTTATCAAATTAAGTTGATGGTACATCTTACATCCATGACTCAATATGAATGAGGGGAAAAAGTAATTCAGAGGTAGTTTCTGGGTAACTAGGTATAACTGAGTGGTTAAGAGAGTGAAAACTGGAATTGAATAACCTGAATTTAAATCCTGAGTGTCTTTGAGCAATTTATTTAACTTCTTATGCCTCAGCTTCTTCATCTGCTAAATACTGATGATAATAACAACTGACTCCGGCTGTTATGAGGATTGGATGAGTTCATGCAGAGCGTTAGGACAGTGGCGCAGAGTAAATATTCAAGTAGCGTTAGTTATTGTGGTGTGTTGTGTGTGGGGCGGGGTACAGGAAAGAGGTGAGAGAGAATCTACTAATTAGATTTACAACTAACTTGCTAGTTCCTAAGGTGGAACTAGAGGCAGATTCTCTTTCTACCAAAAATCATTGTGCCTTTCCTCTGAGAACGAAGACATGGATAAAACGCAAGCCCGCTTTAATTCCATCCTCTTGAGATCTAGTAGGGTAGAAAGGAAAGTGTCCTGAGTTCCAAAGAGGCGAATTAGGGTTAATGTTTTTTTACCACTCTCGGTAAAATAAGGGGCAGCGGAGAGGTCCATGAGCTGTGTGGACTTCTAAACCAGTGGAAAGAAGAGTGGCATCTGCATCTCTTCGATGATCTGTGGGGTCCCCTCTACTTAAGGAACTCCCTGGGGCCAGTCCTGACTGTAACCAAGTGTGCTCAGGCTCAGAGAGCCTGCTCAGGACAAGCAGACCACAAAATCCTTTAAAATACATAGCTTAAAGCCAACCGCAAATTTAAATTTCCAGCTAGCACTAAATCAAACTGCTGTGTTACAATGAAGTTATGTGGGAAAGCTTTATTTTTACAGCTTACGCACTTCAGCTACTTTAGGGAAAAGTCTAGGGATCAAAGGACATTTCATAATGAAGCGATATTTGCTCGGGCTTCCTAGTGGAATTGTCCTGTGGACCTTTTGCAAATGAAATGGTTCACTTTATGAGCCTGAGCGGCAAGGTGGATGGTGGTGATATTTACTGAGACGGAGAACAGGGAGGGAGGCGGGAGTCCAAATTGCAGTTTTGAATGTGCTGCACATGAAATATCTGTGAGGAATCCTAGCGGAGGTATTAGGTAGGTCCAGAACTCAAATGAGATATAAATGCGAGAGCTTTGTTGACTTTTGTTAGGAGAAACCACAGAATAAGAAAATCTCCTCCAGGAGAGACTGTAGGAAGAAAAGAAAGCCCAGCTTTTACCACAAAATGCAAAGGTTCAGGAGAGGGAGAGTCTGTGAAGAAAATGAGAAACAGCAGCCAGGCGAAGAGCACAGGCCAAGAAGAAAGAATTCCAAAAAGGAGAAGTGGCTAGTTCGATCGAATATTGCTCAAAGTCAAGAGAAGAGAGGAGTAAAAAGTGTCGAGTGAACTGGTCAACATGGAAGTCACCGTGAACCATCCATGTTAAACTGAACACAGTTTCAGTGGACGGATAAAGCAGGATTCTGATTCAGCTGGGTTAATGAGTGAACGAAATTCGGGTAGTGGAGACATTCTGTGCAGACAACTCTTTGGAGAAGCTTAGTCTGAAGGAGAGAGGAGAGATTAAATAGAGATAAGTGGGCTCTGTGAGAGTAAGGAGTGCTGAGAATTCAGTGGAGCGGGTAAGAGAGGAATACGGCCTTTGTCACACCAGAGACTCACACTGTCTTTCACGTCAACTGAAACCATTCATTTTTACAATGATGTCATAACTTCCAACCTCTACTCTGATAAAACTGGCTTAAAACAAAATCTTTATTTTCTTCAGTAGTAAGCTCACCATCTAACTACAGATTCAACTATCAATTCATTCCGCTGACTACCCATTCCATTTTCCCTCTGTGCTCCAACACCACCGTATCAGGAGATGGACACCTCATCTTGAGTCTCACCAGTGTCTCAAAAATAACATGTCCCTGTAGAGAGTATGAATTTCTCATTCAGATCCTCTTTACTCCCCAATTTCCTTCAATGGGACATTCGGATACAGTCAAATGCATATCTCCCATTCCTGTCACCAGGAAACCATCTCATATTCCCTGGTTTGGAGCCTTTCTCTTGGTGGGCCCTTGCCCAGACTACTCTCCCCACTGTCAAAAGCCTACCCTTTCTTTAAAGCTTATGATATCTGATGCAGGAAACTTTCTGATCCTTCCAATCTGATGTGATTTCCTAACAATTAAGCCTTTTTGTATACGTCTCTTAAATTAGATTTATTTGAGAGACCATCTTATCTACCTGATTAGACTTTAAGTCTTGTGGTCAGGAGCCTTATCTGACTCATTTTTGCATATTTTGCATCGCTACATGCAGCAGGCACTCACCAAAATTTTGTCTAATTGGCTCAAAAGGAAATTATTAATGAATTCTTTAGATGAAATTAGTTTTTCCAGTTGTATGCATGTAGAATAAATAACAATACACTTGGAAATGTAAGAATGCATTTAACTGGAGTCCAGAAATGAACTCATATGAACATCAGGGCACTGCCAAAAATTGCTGTTTGTTTCTGGAACAAGTATTTATTTAGTTTTTTATTATGGTATGGAGTATTTCACATGTACCTATCATCTAGTTTCATCCAGTTTTAACAATTCAGAACATTTTCCCAATCTAATTTTATCTATTCATCAACCCCTCTCTCATTTTTTTCCTGTAGTATTTTAAAGCAAACTCCAGGCATCTTATTATTATACTTATATAGACCTCAGTAAATATCTCTACCGGATGAGGTTTTGTTTTATAATTTAACCACGTATCAAATCTAATGAAATTCTAATTATGTAATATGATTTAATATCTAATCTTTGTTCCTATGTCCTCAATTTGTTACAATAATTTTATTCAGAGAATGCTTGATTTAATAGTTACGGCCTACTTTCAGGCAATTTAGAGTAAGGCACTAATTCTCAATTCTTTTAGCATATGTGCTGGAAGAGATTAAGGAGAAAGGAGATACTTAATTTCTGAATTGCTTAGTTTCCTTGATTCATTTTCTTCCCTTTTCTGCTACTGCTGTTTTGGGTCTTTCTCATTATAATACTTATCAAAAATGGGAAGAAAAAGAAGTTGTGGCAAAGGCTGATATCTGTCCCACGATATCTCTTGTCCTCTTCTTCTATAAGAATACAAGTATATTGGCACAAGGCTAAGCATTTAAAGATGACATATTCTGACTCTCTTGCAGGTGGCCACAAAACTATGCAACTTTTCGAGTAAGGGTGATGTGTGCAATTTCTGGGTTATGCTTTTATCTGTACCCTCTGCTTAATGGCTTAAACGCCGATGTGATGCAATAAACCATCTGCCACCATGTAGATGAAGAACAACCCAGGAGGATCCCGAAGCAACCAGATGAAAGAGCCTGGGGCCCTACTTGACCTCATGAGGAAGAGCCGGCCTGCCAACCTCCAGACCATCAGTTTTCAACGCCTTTGATTTTGGTATCTGTGACAACAGCTGTTCTGATATCTTAATTAAGATAAAAGGTAAAACTCAACAAAGTCGGTATTATAATTTTCTAAAACTCTAATGAGAGTTTCTATTCTCAACATCACAGATAATCAAATGTTCTGTGCATATGTTTCCAATTATTACTAGCTATCATATCATTCTGTCTTGGAGCATGATGATCAACTGATGTTAATTCACTGAGAGTGTATCACGAAAAGCACCGAAGTAGAAAGTTTGGCTGGATGTGGTTCCAGGCAAACTTTTATTTGAATCTTCCCTTGCTATAACCTAGCTATGAAGAAGTTATTAAAACTATGTAGCGCTTTAAAACTCTGTAAAATGAGAATAATAAAGTTTCCTAGAAGGTTAATTATAGAGAATAAATAATGTATGTTAGAGGAGTGGACACTGAACTTGGCACATAGAAGTATCCAGAAAAGTTAATTCCATTTCTTTTGGTTCCCTGTGCACATAAGTCACAAAGGTCTATAATTTAAAAAAAAAATTTTTTTTCCTCTTTATTTTTTTAAATTTATTTTTTAATTTTAGAAATGATTTAAAAATTTTTCCCCCCGTGTACCTCCACGATATTTTTTCAATTATCTATTACTGCTGTAGCCATTCAGGTCTCTAGCACTTGTCAAATGGCTGAGTTACCACTGAACCCTGGGATTAATGGCCCTGGGATTTACAATGCCAGTTTGCTTCTAAGAGCTGTGAAAGAAGTTACAGGAAAAACTTGTGGATGAAAAATATGGACTTTTCCCCAAGGATTATATGTCCACTTAGAAGAAATGTAGATAAGAATTATGTTAGGGTAACTACACAAGCCAATATAGCACATAACCCTCATATTTCAAAGGGCCTGTCTCTTTTCCATAACAGTAGGTGTTCCTGGTCAGCAGTGAGGCTGTGCTCTGCCCAGTTATTCAAGGGCCAGGCCAAGAGACCAGCCTGGAAACAAGGGGTGGAAGGATTAAGTGGGAGGTACTTATGGGCCAGACCTGGAAGTGATTTTTTAACTTTCATTCACATGCCACCATCCTGAAAGTCCTATGGTCAGACCTAACTGCAAGGGATGCCGGAAAATGTAGTCTGGTGAGTCCCCAAGAAGGAGAGAAATAATGTGGGGATCCACTAGAAGTATCTATTAGTTATTAGTTATTAGCCTGAAAGATAATTTATTGAACAACTTTACTTAGTTTCAACTTGAGTAGTATTATTACACTCTTAGAAAAACTCTCAAAATCTCTATTAACAGTGTCTCACAAAAATCTTTTTATGATACAAAAAACCAAATTTAGGAAAAATTATTCTTAAAAGAATTGATCAGAATGAGTTTAGCAAGTAATAATAATTCCTTTTTAAAAATTTAATGGCAGAAAACCTAAATTATTTTAGTTAGAAAAAGACTCAGCTCTGGATCATTCTTCTCTAGGAAAAAATAAGCACTTTTCTTTAAGGAAGTTTTTTGGGATTCTCAAGAGCCATTAACTTCAAGTTGTCTTTTCCTAAACAATGATGTCCTAGTTACTGGATCAACAGCACACAGGTGGCCCAGAAACCACACACACATTCATCAAGGCCACTGTCAGAGTCTCTGAGATACACGATGAAACTCACTAAGAGGCTGCAGACTATTATGTTTCACTATAATGATATTTCCAGAAATAAAGGGAATTACACATTAATAAAGCAATGAAACTATGCAGGTAACCATGACAACTGCTACAAATTCAATAACATTTTATACTCCTGAAGAGTTTTTCCTTTCCTTTTTTTTTTATTGCCAGAAAGATTAGAGAAATTATGAGAAAAAACTGAGAAACATTTAGATCTCATCTGTACTCTCACACTTCCAAAGATGTCATTATAACACCAACTTTGCAGCAACTTCTGAAAATGCCTGTCCTGGTTACTACATGCATATTTATCTTGAGAAACAGTCGAAACTGGAGCCCATAGTCCAATCTGTTTAAATAACTACTGGTCAGAGAATTATTTCTCCAACTCAAGTCCAATTTTATCTGTTTTCTACAATATAGTTCTCTTTTGAATCCTCACAAAAACAAATGGCTTATCTCAACTGTCTGCCCGTAGATATTTCTGAAGGTGCTCAAAAAGCTGTTATCAGATTTCAGAAAAATTTAAAGAAAGACACAGAATCTAAATCATGCAGCTTTCCAATTAGTCAAATCATGTTTTTGTTATTTTTGCTTTTGTTGCTTCTGATGTGCTGACAAATGAGAAGTCACAATTGGGAAGGATTATTTTGAAGTATCTTTTCCCACCCTTTCGAGAAAGGAGCAAAACAAGTAACTTGTTTTTATCATTTTTCTGCATATTCTCCTATGATTTATCATTCAAGACAATATAGAATTATTCTGGATGGCGGTACATCAAGTGGTAGAAAGAACAGCAAAGGCCCTTATCATGTAGCTGGGAAACTTCTGACTATGCTAAGGGCGTAAGTCAGAAATACCACCTCTTTCACCAGGAGAAAATGGAGGTGAGGCTGGTAAGGAAAAAATTATCTATCCCTCAAATGCTGTTCCTCGACCTGCCCTTGTTTCTGGCTCAATGGAATGATAAAACGACCCATCTTTCTTTACCTAAAAAAATGCCACAAAATGGAATTTTTTAAATTGCTTTTTTACTTTTTCAGGCAGGCTCCTCTTCTCTCTACTGATTTGACCCTTGTCATTTTGCCACTCCTCAATACCCATGCCAGCTGCTGTCCTTGTCTGATCAGACCTCTGCGTGGCCCAGCTCGCTGCTGACCCTGCCACCTTCTGGAACACTCTCTCTCGGCTTCTTCATCACCTTTGTCCCTGAGCTACTCTCCCACCCCTGTGACAGCATCATCTCAGTTCTTCCTCCCTGTAGTGTGCGTGTTGGCCAAAGCTCCATTCTCAGCCTTATTCTCTTCCCTCCCAAATCCAGGCTGGCCCTGTCAATTCTTCTCTCAATCCCAAAGGAGGAAGCCGTCTAAAATCGTTGTCAGACCCTACTTTCCCTTTTTAAAATCCTTCGACAACTCCCCAAAGCTATTAGGATCGAGTTCGGCTTCCTCGGCCAGGAAGGACACTGGGCGTTTTGACCTGGCCTTGGATGACCTCGCAGGGTCCTTACCTTCTTGTAACTCTTCTGCTGTAGGGATCATACGTCATGTCGTTTGTCCAACATATAGTGGTATTTCTTGCCTCTGCATATGCTGTTTCTCTGCCTGGGTCACCCTCCTTTCTTTTCCCATCTCTCTAACGTATAAATTAAACCATTTTCCTCATGCGAAACTTTGCCATACTTCTTGTTTCCTAAAAGACAAAATCTAAACTAGTTTTCGGTATGTAAGCATCACCCAGATCTGGGCTCTTCATTTCTCTAACCACAGCTCCAACGTTGCCCCCAGCTTCGACTCCACTTCCAGATATACACAATTATTTCGAATTCTCTAAATTCAGCATTAATGGAAATTCTCCCCAAATCACTGCATCCGCTCTAGACTCCCAATTAAGTGCTTCAGGTGTGATCAGTAAAATGCAGAAGAGGGCTGGGGAGAATTGCAAGTGAGTTACAAGGCAAGGATCCTTTCTGTCCATCTGGTGACTGTAGCTCTTCCCTCTTTCACCCTTTCTTGGAGCTTTAATTTTTCTCCTTTGATTGGCTGTTCTTGCTCAAGACGAACAAAATCAGTATCCAGAACAGTCCAGGCACAAAGTGTTAAGTAAATATCTGATGAGCAAACACCTGATGAATCGGTTGATCTCATGCTATGCCCCCTCGTTCCCTGGGGGAGGCTCACCTCCTGGGTGTCACTCCTGATGTAGGTCTCCTTCTCTCCAATATAAAGAGGCAGAGAGGACCCTGCTTCTCCTTCTTTCTGCTCTGGAGAGCTGCAGATGCGCCATGAGAGCCTTGGATACTGTTGCTGGTGGCAGTATTGACTGGCAGTGTGCTGGGGTTCTCCTGCCAAGGGGTGGAGGACCAAACGCACATCCACATTTTCCAGGGATCCTGGGGTTAGTGAGGACCGGGGGTTCACAGGAAAACAAGGGCCCAGAAAGAAAAAGACCTTTAGTTTTCTGTCCATACATTATCTGTATAGCTTGAAATGAACCAAATAAATATGAAGGTTAACAAAATTTCTAAGTACAGCCCTTTCTCCCTCAAAGTTATAATCTCCTGTTGAGAATATCTCATATATAAAAAATATCCATTTGCATGTGGCTTCTCCCTCCTGGTCACCAGAGTAGGAGATGGACAGAAAGGATCCTTGCCTTGTAACTCACTTGCAATTCTCCCCAGCCCTCTTCTGCATTTTACTGATCACACCTGAAGCACTTTATTTCTCTTAAATAATCTTTTTTTTCTTTCCCTAATCTTTTCTTTCATCTATTGCTGAATTACCAGAAGAAAGGTATTTCCTTGCTTCCCCCGTTAACCACGTAAGTTCTTTAACCCTCAGTTTCTCCTTCTGCCAAATGGCAATAATAATAGGGTTGTGAGAATTATGTAGACACTGTCGTAAAGTGCTTAGCACAGCAAGATGGAGGAGCACGATGTACGCTACCTGTGAGCGTGGTTCTTTACGTTCCATGTATGAGCAATAGAAGAAAATGCAAGAGAATTAAGGAAAAGGAAAATAGCAAGTCTTATGGTGATGTTAACATATAAAGTAGGAGCCAACAACTTATTAGTTCTCTTCAAAATAACCAGAACTGTCCTTCAGAATTGCTGACATTAATCAATTGATAATCAATTGATCCTTATTGCTCACTCCTGAGTGTAAGACGCTGTTCTAGATCATGTGGAGTATACAGAAAGAGAACATGAAGGAATTCCAGATGTCGTATCTATTTCTTTTCTATCCGTGTAATGTATATTCTATTTCTCAAAAAGGCAAGGCAGCTTTGCAATAAAACAGTCAAGAGTAGTAGAAATCAACACAAAATGAAGCATCAGACAAAAGCATGGTGGGAAAGGAGAAGAAACTCTACTGGAAGCCACTGGTGAGCTGGCTATGGCGAGACGGTACTAATGTGGCGTCAGAGCAGAAGCAGAAACAGCTCGCATTAACGAAAAGGGACATGCCAGCATCCAGAGAGAAAGCACTGTTTCCATTTCTAAATTCTAGGAGGAGATCATTGCATGGATCCTTATATAAAAATACTGAGCAAAATAACAGACAATATCTCCGAAGTAGTTTTGCAGAACAGGCAGCTCGGCAAAAAGTGCACAGAGTTGGACAGGCTTGGTGTGTACCCAGGCTCTGCTGCAGAGTGTCTTCCCATCTTTGACACTTCTCTTAATGTCTCTGAGTCTCAGCTCCAAATCTGAGAAATGGTGATAATGATCTCTACCCCTCAGGGTCACTCTGATAAAGTAAGTGACTGGCCCATGGCAGGTATTTAACGAAGATTTATGTCCTCCCCATCCTTAGGTGCATTCTATACGAGTCATCATTATTCCTTGTAAATATGTACCAGCTTTAATATTCATATAATAATTTTTCATAAAAATGGATGAAACATAGGTCATCTATCTATACAGTTATTTGACCTGTTTCTCCCACTAGATTATAAGCTTCACAAGGAGGGTTTTTTTTCTGCTTTCCTTCCAGCATCAGTAGAAGGAGCATGTCACACACAGTATGTGCTCCATCAATATTTGTTATAGAAAGGAAAGGAGGCATTTCTACTGACGACTTTTTAATATGGTCCAAGTGTGTTGCTTTTTTGCGCCCAGCTTAAAGCACGCATGTGGCTGCAGAGACCCTTAAGACAGAATGGTGTTTGCTCCTTTGACTAGTGCTCTCAAATATCATTAGATGCTTTGAACATCCTCAGACGCCTCAAATCAAATGTGCTTTCCCTCCAGCACCAGCAATTCAAGTGAAAAGTTTAAGCGACTCAACAATTGATGTTATTGCTTTTATGTTCCTTAGATCTACAAGTTTTCAGCAGTGTAGTCTACTATTTATCACTGAAAATGCACAATCATTCAGCTTCAAAACACAATGAGGAGAGTTTATGAGCTTGCTTCAAAAATTAATTACCACTTATATAACAAAATTTCTGTGGGGAAATATGTTCCCAGTACCCAATGACTAGCTCATAAACTTCTGAAATCCAAACTCATTTGTATTTCATACAACATACCAATGAGATACCATAAAAGTTTTACCTTTACAATGTCATTAAGTTAAAGAAATGTAATCTAAAGTAAAATGTGTTGTGCCCTTCCTCCCTCCCTCCCTCCCGTCTTCCCTTCCTTCCTTCTTTCCTTTCTCCCTCTTTCTCCTTCCTTCCTTGCCTCTCTCCCTCCCTCCTTCCCTTCTCTTTCCTTTCCTTCCCTTCCCTTTCCATGTTTTTTAAAAAATCCCCTGTATTCCAAGCTGTATTGGCAGAAGAAGCTCTAAACAAGTGTTAAGACTGTGACTCATTCCATTGTAATTCTGTTTATAGGATTTATGGAAAAGTATGGAGATCCAAGAAAATAAAATAAAACTGAAAAAAATCCCACCGACAAGCAAAAATCCTTTCTGTAAGAAATGAGCTATATAAAAGATTTATATATTTTTTCATATAATTCAAAGGAAACCCATATCCCCTGTTAATCATCATCTTTAATTAGTTATGGACACTTTAACTACATATTTTCAAGAATTAATAATAATTGACACATGTATTATATTTTTAATCTTCTAAATGTTAATATTGATTCATTTTCCCTAGAATCTTTGGTTGGTGCCAATATTTTATCCCAGCAGAAACCAAGGGAGAGATGGCACCTTGTAACCAGCCCATAATGGATGTCAGCCTGGTTATCCATGTTTAACCAGGTTTATCTCTTTGTCGTACCCTCCATTCAGCTCAGTTCCAGGCATGACCAAGGTGATTTTCCTCTTGGGTTCTTCTATTAACCGCTTTCACTGGCCCGATGGAAGCCTAGAGTCCAATGAATCTAAGGGTTCTCAAGGTTGGCTCTGCCTCAGAATCATCCGAGGGAGCATTAAAAAAAATACAGATGGAGCATGGGTCCCATCCCAGACTGAATCAATCAGAACCTCTGAGTGTGAGGGCAGGGATGACCAACAGTGGTGCAACTTTAATGGCATGGAAAGAGGAAAGCATTTTTCAGACCTCTACCAATGGAGCTGTTCTCACAGAAAAAGGAGAGTTTTTAACAGAGATCTATCATGGTTAATTTTATGTGTCAACTTGAATGGACCACAGGTTGCCCAAGTATCTGGTTGAACATTATTCTGGGTATGTCTGTGAGGGTGTTTCTAAACGAGATTGACATTTGGATCAGTAGGCTGAGTTGAGTAAAGCAGACTGCCCTCCCTGATGGGGGTGGGCATACTAAAGGCCTGAGGAGAATAAAAGGATGAGTAAGGGAGAATTTACTCTCTCTGCCTGACTTTCTACAAGCTGGGACATCATTCTTCAGCCTTTGGACTCAAGACTTGGATTAGAACCTACACCATTTTCTTAGGCCTTACGACTTGGACCGAAACTATATAATCAGCTCTCCTGGCGCTCCAGCTTGTCAACTGCAGATCTTGGGACTTCTAAGCCTCCATAATCATGTGAGCCAAATCCTTATTATGTATACATATTCCACTAATTCTGATTCTCTGGAGAACCCTGATTAATATAGGATCATATTTCTTTTGACCATGTGCTCTAGTATAAATATATATGAAGGTACACAGAAAACGTTTGAGAGGTATTTTGCAATGATAAGATATGAAAGCAAATAGGACGAAATGCCAGCATGTTAAAATAAAGATTGAGAAAGTATCTACTTGTGGCTTTGGACAGTAGGTCCCTGTTCAATTGAGGGGTGCTGTGCGGAAATGCAAAATGAAGTTTTTTATAAGAAAATGTTTTACATTCTATTCATATACACATAAATAGTCTCATATGATTCTAAAAATTTGGATGCTGAGACTATGACAGCTTAAAGGTGAAGGTATTGTCTGGCTATATCGAATAATGATAAGCTCTCTACTTCCTCATGTCTAAAATCTTTACTAAAAGATAAACAAAAATATCATCAGGGAGAGAAAGGCAGTGCTCAGTGCTGAAGTCAGCAGGATGGCAAGGACAGAAGGATTCTTAGGGTGTCAAAAGCCCACTGGCTTGGGCCTTCTCTTTTTATTCTGTATCTTGGTTCCTGTGGTCTACAATATTAAGTACCAGAAGTCATGGTGTTCCTTATGGTTGATGTGCTGCACTACATTTCTCTCTCATTTTCTCATTCCTTCTTGTCTTTTTTTTTTATCCCTTTTTTATAAAAAGTTGAGAATTATTTTAATAAAAACATTAAAATCAGTCATTTTAATGAGAGAGATCTAAATAAAGGATGAGGGTTATTTGGAACAATGTATTCTCCAATTAAAAAACATTTAGAAATGAAAAAAAAAAAAGGCGTGGCAATGTGCTTTAAAGCAAAGCACCCTAAATACAGATAAAGAGAAGAGGGTAAGATGATGAAATCTTTTGAGTTTCCTTTGCCAGAAAACTTCATACAAACTTATCATATACAGGCAACTGAAAAAAAAATTCACAAGCAAATAATTTAGCATATGACACTTAGCATCACCAAGTTTGATTTCAATATAAGTTACAGTATACAAAAACTGTTTTGCAAATACGGCCCTGCTTTTAATGTAAGTTACTGTATAAAATGTGAACAGTTTTGCAACAATTATATTCTATAATTTAGACTTTTAGCTTAATTGCATGGCTTACTTACGTAACTCTACAAAATGATGAGGATGGAAGGCTTGAGCTTATAAGGAAAAAATTCCTTCATTTTAGTGATTCCAGTATAAACTTACAGAAATATCAAATTACTTATTGAAAAATCCCAGATGAAGTAAGAAAGAATGTTCTGGAAAGTTGACAGTGTGTTACCCGGATCTTATAGATGTATATTTTCCAGGATTGCTCAGTGAGGATTATCAGCATTTAAAAAATAAGAATGGCCAGAAGTCTAGAACTCTCTGAGTGTCCTCAGAGAGTTCTAGAGGGGTCGAATGGTCTTTCTTTTCTTTTTCTTTTAAATAAGTATTAAATCTGATTTCATATAAAAATCTGAGAGCTGTCTTACAACAATTAATTAAGAATAAATTAACAGAATATGACTTGCTTCCCAATGTTCTTCCAACATCTCACTTTGACTGTTCTGACCTTGGCCTGTGTCAGCCTCCCCACAACTGTGAAAGCAAGGTCACAAGAAGAGAAGCTGAGGGGGACGTCCCGAAGTCATGCCAATCCAGAAGCCTGATCACTGACTACCAAATAAGGTTAAAGCACAGCTTCATTATCCAGATCCCAAAATGTCAGCCAACTTCACCAGCGTGAGAAGTGTAATCGAAAGGAGACATTGTACACTGACACAAACCCATCACTCAGGATGATGGAAAACCATATAGCAACAGCTGACATTGACATTGATGAGCTTTCGTAAATTACTACAACAGATTACTATATGGGTGTGATAAAGAAACGTTCCCCTCCTGAACCCTCCATCTGGTGAACTGGAATCATATTAACTGAGCGAGTACAGAGAGGTACTTTTCCTACCATCTTTTCTTTATCTACTAACTTCACCTCACCTCCATGTGCAGCTTACCCTTCATTTTAAGCTCCAATCTCCTTTTTAAAAATTGGACCCTTTGAGCATCTTCCTTTCCTTCAGCAAAAATTTGAAAAGAAAACACCTAAGAGAAACAACAGTGGAATGTCCATTTTCTCCATTACCTAATTTTTCCAACCTGTTACAAAGTGCAGCTAATAAAATCAAGAGGGCACATCATTCCTCATACATGTGAAGCATTCTTGGTGAACCAATACCAACTTAAGGGATCAAGCTTTGACAATGCTGTGAATATCATTCTGTAAACTGCTTATGAAATGGCATTTCTTGAAGGCCCATATTTCATTAATTTGGCAACACTCTGTTTCAAGGTCATTTCCAAATGCTCGTCTTGTGCAGAGCAGCATGCGTAGAGCAGCACTAGCATGGCACCAGGTCAATCCATTAGTCATTGCTGGAGTGAGCTTTCTGTGGAGAGACAGGCTGCTTCAAAGTCAGATGGGCTCTTGAAAAGCATGCCAAGAAAACTTTAAGATTTGAAATGTTACAGAAAAGAAGGTCACAACATCTTTTAATAGCCTACTATCCTTGCAGAAGG
Source organism: Pteropus medius (assembly GCF_902729225.1). NCBI lineage: Eukaryota > Metazoa > Chordata > Mammalia > Chiroptera > Pteropodidae > Pteropus > Pteropus medius. Next base: position 7,959,087 of record NW_024344253.1, read on the forward strand.
TTTCTTTTCATATTTTTATGCAAATATTACATATCTGCCCTGTGTGAAAACCAGCTTAAAAAATGTGGTAAGTGAATTGTGTGCATATGTCTTCAATTGAATATAGTGCTGAGTGCCAAACTTCAACCAAGCTGATCAGACTGTAGGTCTCTGTGTAAAAGCCTAAAGTGGTGGAATCCAGTTGCTATAGCTGCAAATTAAACAAATAAATGAGACACCATGGAATGCAGCAAAATATCTGTGGTCTGATTAGTTCATATTTGCCATATGTGTGAATATTAGCAGTCAAATTCTGAGTTTAAGCAAAGTTCTTTCGAATAGGTGTAACTGAGGGGAAATGCTTAAAAATATTTAAGGAAGATTTGAATTCTATATCCAAGGATAACTATCTTACATCATTTTATATAAGCTTTAAAGGAATTTCATTAGCTTTTTACTTTAGGAGTATATAAAATTTCAGTGCTACTAAAAATATAAAATTTCCACCAGGGCATTTTTCCTTGAAGCTTTACACAGAGTTTGATGCTAATTCGTTACATGTTATATGACGATAAATTAAAATCATTAGCTATAGGGAAAATTTCATCTCGTCCTGTCCTGTCCTGTCTAATTTTAGGGGACTTACATTTATTAGGCCGACTATGTGGCAGGCATTGTGCTATGTATTTCCATGGCCAACTTCATTAATTCCCTCCCCCTCCCCACACACACACAACTATAAGTTCCCCACTCGTGGAACTCAGTAGAGAAATATAAAAAGATTGTTGAACAGAGAATTCTATTCTGACTCAACTCTTAAATCACAGTAAACTGTTTTCACAGAATAATAAAAGCAGAGAAAATTTGGTTCAGTCTCCCATTCTAGATGGCTCACGGGTCTGCATCTATTAGAAGTACGACATTCAGAAAAAGAGTGGCTCTTTTTGGGTTAAACTTGCATGAGAAAAAGAGAGCAAAAAAGACATTCTATTGTGTACGTGGTGATTGCAGCAGGGTCGGTACAGAAAGGACTGTTTGCCAACATCAGTCTTTTTATCCTTACACGTGCAGATAGCAGTAACGCAGGCAGCAGCACTGGGCCGCATAGGATAATTAGATATATTCCAGATCACAAAAACTTCTGTATTTGATAAGGGTGAAAGGGGTTGTATTAAGGAGAAACATTTCCACCAATCAGAGCTACTCCTTGCACCTAGGTTAAAACTTATCTTAATTAGATTAGTAAATGCATGCTCATTCCCTGGATGTGGAGATATATATATCTATATATATATATCTATATATATACCTATATACCTATATATATAGATATATATATATCTATATATATATATCTATATATATCTCCACATCCAGGGAATGAGCATGCATTTACTATATATAGATCTATATACATCTATATAGATCTATATATATAGGAAAAAAAAATCATCC
>NW_024344253.1:7960531-7965351 GCF_902729225.1 Pteropus medius
ATATATATAGATCTAGATAGATCTAGATAGATCTATATATATCTCCACATCCAGGGAATGAGCATGCATTTACTATATATAGATCTATATACATCTATATAGATCTATATATATAGGAAAAAAAAATCATCCTTGCTGAGATGAAAATGAAAAGTATCTAAAATGCTAGGAATGTGTATTAGTGTCCTAATGAAATATGTTTGGTGAAATAGAATGACAATTCACGTTTAAACACATCTCTTTAACTAGACGTCCACAAAGCTCCATGGAGAGAGGCCCTGGGTACAATAAGTGCTGTGGGGTCAGCCACCTCGGTATTCTACTCCCAGTTAGTCCATTCACTAGCCCTGTAAACTTGGACAAGTCATTATGCTGGACACTTGGAGGCCAGTAGACATAGTTCTGCTATTCAAAAGGAGAAGATTGATCCTGAAAATTATAAACCAATGAACTTGACAAGGATGCTATAAAGTTTTAATATGGCTCAATGAAGGTCTAGGGCATGAAATGTAGAAAATTAAAGAGTGACCATAGATACAAACCTAAGTTCACTTGGAGGAAATAATCTTATTTCCTTTCCAGAGAGTGTCACAGACTGAAAGAGCAAGGAAATATGAGAGAAATTCATTCAGTCATTCAAAAAACATCTTCTGAGACCTATGCGCCAGGCGTTGAACCAGATGAGGCTACGACCATGTTCCTATCCCCACCAAAGAACATCCAGTTCCAGAGAAATGTGACAACAAACTGCCAGTACAGTGTAATGGAAGCTGTAATCGAGGTACATTTGGAGAAAAGAGGCTCAAAAAAAAAGGAGCATCATCGATTCCTGTGATGTAAAGGGAAAGCTGATGCATGAGTGGACTCAAGGGATAAGTAGTGTTTTGACAGAGAAATGAGGGCTGAGTGGACATTCAGTCCTGGAATGTCCTCGAGGTCAGTTTAGAGGGGTCTTGGCAGGTCTGGCTAGAGTCCTGTGTTAGCCACAGGTTAGCAGGAAGAATACTAGAGACATCCTGGGGAAGCCTCACCTTGAGAACAGGTATAAATGGGCTCAGGGAGGTTAGCCAGTATCCTTAAAGGGCCAGGCAGTTTGGGGACAAACTCAGTAGCTTGGATTCAGAATCAAATGGACAGAAAAAAAAAAAGTTAGGATGACCATATTCTAGCAAATTGTCAGTCTTTTCATTGCTTCTCTTTAGCTAACCATTTTTCTACATGACTTAGAAGAATGCAGATAGGAGGAGGATGAGGAGACGAGAAACCCATTCCTGCTGTCCCCATGATCTGAAACCAAATGTAAGGGTTTGGGACAATTATTCTGGGCACTCATGACTAACACAATGACCCCTGAGGAACTCTAGATGTCTAGAATGCAGCCAGCGTGGAACAAATCAACACCTCTCCTTCACAGGTGAGTTTTGTCCTATGCCACCATCCACTTGTAGCCAGTTCTAGCCCCTAACCATTTTTCTCACAAGATCCTTTGTCGCAGAACTCCCTCTCCACCAGGCACACTTAATTGTTTTCCTGTTTCTCCATCCCTGGACACGGACGTCATTTCAGTAGCCATTATTACTACCTGCAATTCCCCTCTGCCACCGCATGTGTCATGTATTATTAAATACTTGTATTTAAATACCTGTCTTCACCTTAAGATTGAAATGTCCTCTCTAAGCATGGTTACAACATGGTTAAAATTTACTGCTCTAAAAAATCAATTATTTTGTTACTGACGTTACCGAGAGTGTAACCTCCAAAGCAGCTTTGACTTAACGGCACAAACTCTGGCACCCCAATTCAAAATGTATACAACATTTTATTAAATCCCATTATACCCATTCAATGATCCTCAAATTCTCAGTATCGTGGCTTCCCCAGAGCCCATCCTGTATTCACATTGAGTTAAACAAGATGGAATTCACTAGAAATACATGTAAGGGTCCTGCATTTTGTGTATAAAAAGTTAAAACAATTTTAAATCTTAGCTTAATCACACAATGGTCAGGTAAGAATCATGTGGAAGTTTTAGTGTAGAGTATAATGAAACTGCCAAAGAAAAGTTAACATAGGCTTGGACAACCCTACTAAGCAAAGACAATAGCTAAACTGCTTGCTTTGCTGTGCGCTTGCCAAATCAGATGAAACTGTAAAAATGAATCTAGATGAGCTGAAGACTGGTCAGAGGAGACTGAGCCTGATGTGAAGGGCCTGTGTGCCACTTCCTCAATAAACATTTACTGAATGTGCACTAAACGCTGGACACTACGCTAAGTTCTGGAGAAAAAGATGACAAAAACGGCTGCTACTCTTTATGGACTCACGGACCACTGGAAAAATAAACAAGTAAATAAATAGTAACCAAACAATGCAATGAGAGAAACCACTGCTCTGTGAACAAGGTGCCCCGAGGCCAGTGAGGAGGGGACCACTCAGATGCCCAGAAGACTGAGGAACACTTCACTTACAGGCAGTGTCTGAGGAAGGAATGTCACAAGGCGTCACCAGAACTTTGGCAATTCTAGAAAGGTAACTGAGGCAGCAGTGTGGAGGAAGATGTGGTGAGGAGACGGGGGAGGCATAGAGGTGAGCGATGAGCCTGCTGCCTTATTCCAACTGAGAGATGAGGAAGCCTTGAAATACAGCAGGGATGGAGGTGAGGAGGCTGGGGCAGACTCTGGAGCTACTTTGGAGGAATATCTGATAGGACTTGTCAACTAACTGTAGCGGGTGTGGCAGAAAGAGGAGCTTTTCAATGTTTGTTTCAATCTGTTCAAGTTCCATGTGTCCGATGCAGAGTGTGATGCCTCATGGAAAGGCGGACCGCGAAATGCAGATTTGGAAACGACCTGTGTATATCAGAGACTGAAGTCACAGGGGAGAGTGAGGTCCTCTTGGAAGAGAACGCGAGTTGCACAAAGAGGGCAGATGTTTGAATCCTGCAGAATAAATGAAGGGACTGGGCAGATTTAACTTGAAAACAACGGAAGACTTAGTTCTTCATGTCTTTGCTACAGCTGAAGACCCCATGGTCTTGGTCTGCTGCTGAAGCTCCATCACTGGAGATGCTCAAGTAGAGACTGAAAGAGAATTTGCCGGGATGTTGTTCAGGTAATTTAAGTATCACATGGCATGTGGACAAGATGATCTTTAGAATCACTTCCCAAGTTTAAGATTCTGGGATTCTGTACTTCCATGATAGAAAACGCAGCTTTTTTCCACTTACTTTCCTTGGCAGCTGTCACTGATGCTTGCTGAGGTTGGAGCTTCAATTAAAAGGAAACTGGAAAGGATATAGGGTTGGACTTCTGCCAAAGAGTTGGGTCTGTGGCTAATGAATGATCTGTCTGTGGTAGTGAAGAAGGAAGCCGGTTCCTAAGACAATACCTTCCTCCCTTCCCCGGCCTCCTCCTCCAACTATAAAGAGCTAAGGGCAAATGAATGAGAAACATATGAATTAAGTTTCCTTTCAAATACCTATAGATTTAAGGATTAGGGGTAAAAGAACTTGAGTAAACCACATTTTGAGTTTTGTTGACACCAAAATATCTGAATATAACTTATGGACCTTTTGATGAACTCAGGCTACTGCTGGGCCTGCTCATCTATTAAATGTATCAAGAAAAAGCGCAGGATATAAGCCAAACATTATCAGCCTTGAATTCTACCTTTGCATGGAAAATGAGTTCTACAAAGGAATTTGTGATGGCAGGAAATTGCTTTAAAAAGCTATTGTCTGACTATTACCCTAGAGAAAAAATAACTAACACCCGGATAAAATAATCAATATATGGAAGAGCTTTTCAATAAATTTGATCCAGGCTATTATTTACCTGGCCTGTAGCTCTTAGATGTTCCAGGCATAGGTATGTTCTCTGGACATCGATTCAGGCCTCCTCAGGCACAGTAGCAATGTGATATGTCCCAGCTAATGAGATCCTCTGGGAGAGAGAACAGTAGACCACATATGCAGGATTTTGCTGTAGTACAGGAGACTGAAGAATGAAGTCAAATATAAGTTAGGAAAGAAGTGAATGGTTCTGGGTTGCATTTTCTGTCAATTGTTATGAAAGTGAAAAAATAAAGCATGGGAAAAAAGGACAAGAGAAAACACAGATGTGGAATATTGCGACAAATATTCATTGATTGTCCATGATGTAGAGGCACAGTTCTAGGGGCTTAGGATAACTCGGTAATTAAAACAAAGATCCTGGCTCTTACGGAAGTTATATTCTAGCAGAGAGAGATGAACAATAAGCTATAAATACAACGTAAAGTAAAACCATGTATTACATCAAGGATGATAAGCGCTATGAGGGGGATAAAGAGCAGGAGATGTGGTTGGTAGCTGTGCCTAATGCACTGCTCAGAGTAAGCCTTACTGAGATGAGATTGAGCAAAAACTTGAAGGAGGTGAAGGAGTGAGCCAAGCAGACTTCTGGGGCACAGCAGTCCAGGGCACGGAGGGTGCCTGCTGTGTTGAAGGTACAGTGAGGACGCCTGCTCGATCTAGCAACATCTACTGATGCATCAAATGGTTACTAAGTCTTATAATATGCCGAGCACGCCAGGCACCGCAGAGAAAAATATTAATCCCCAAAATGCAAAGAGCTGTGGAGGAGATATGGTATAAAAACTGCACGATTTGGCCACTGTGCTTTCTTTATCCTAGGACATTTTTAACTCACTCCCTCTTTATTCGTCTTCCTCTTCCCATCTCTTTATTCGATCTCCCTCCTTTCTGCAGCCATCTCTCCTCACCCACGACAGGACCCCATTTCCTTTTTTCTTTTCTCCTACCTTTTCCCCTTCCCCATCCT
>NW_024344253.1:7966467-8071378 GCF_902729225.1 Pteropus medius
CTATCACAATGGAAGAAGCTATGATCTGTAAAATTGGATATGAGAAAAGCTGACACACAAGAACAGTATTCGGCGCTTCTGAAACTGCCTCCCTGTGGATGCGACTCTCCTTGTTCCTGGGTCTTTGGGGTCTTATTTGTTTGCTTTGGGAGGTCCACTGGGAGTCTTAGAAAAAGGTTCCCAAGAAATTTCTAACCTCTGTTCTAGTCTCTGATTTTTGAAAATTTCCAGATATCCTCTAGTTACTTGAGAACATATTGAGAAAATTAAGAAAGGTCAGCTTTTTCATATGGAATGTTTACGATGGTCTTCTTTCAACCAACAGCTTATTTTATAAATTATCCACTCTCAAGGTGGCACAAACTCCACGGGTACTGAAATACATAAAAATCTGTGTATCCTAGAACTAGAAACTTTTTATAAGTCGTGTTATCTACCAAAAGAATAATGTCAAATCTGAGTTCCTACAAAAACAATGATCATACAAGCAGTATTTAACGCCTTCAATTCTGGGAAAGACAGATGTACAAAAACTTCAGTCATTACCAAATGTCAAAATAATACTGAACAGAATAAACAGTTGTCTAAATTAAGGGTCTCTTGGGGATCAGTTACATATAACAAGAACTGACAAATCAAGCATGAAGAGAGGCGGGGTTTATTTTTTTTCCCCTCTCCTTACAAATTACATGGGGGAATGAACAACTCCTGCTGTGCTTATAAGAATATCTAGGTCATGTCTGCTTAAAGATCTGTGGTAATAATAATAATATCCTAGTCTTCCATAGTGCTTGGCTTTCTCAAAGCTCTTCATAAACATTAATTAGGTCTTCAATAGGCAGAAACACTGTCTTTGTTGTTTTTTCCTGTTATAGCATCTGTGAGAGTCTGCAATCTTCCTAGAGTTTTAATTATCTATCTATCTATCTATCTATCTATCTATCTATCTATCTATCTATCTATCTATCTATCTATGTATTTATTTATTGCTTTTAATGTATATTTATTCCACTGACAATGCTTTAAAACTATAATCAGCAGGAGAGAAAGTTTCAGGGTTCTATTCTCACAGCCAATGCAAAGGTCAGAATAACAACAGTGTCTTTCCTTGACAGCGTGACCACAGCCTACCGGAGACCACTCTGTTGGCTTGCGGCATTGTTTTCCTACGTACCTTCCTTCCCTTCAAAAATGCCATTTCCATTTTTTAAAATGGCAAGCATTTTTCCCATTCTATACCCACACAGTGCCTAGCAAGGTGCTTTGCATATCATAGCTTTTCTTTTTTTAATTAAATTTATTGGGGTGACACTAGCTAATAAAATTATATGGGTTTCAAATGTACAATTCAATAATATGTCATAGGTATATTACATTGGGTATTCACCACTCACAGTCAAATCTCCTTCAATAAATGTTTGCTAGATGGAATTAAATCAAAGCTCAGCCCCCACACGTTGCTGCCATGCAGAACCCTCCCCACAACTACCCGTGACCATTCTCACTACATTTTAGAAACTGATTCATTTACTGATATCGCCTCTGTTTTTCTTTTGTCTGGTCATCAGTGGACTTAGGATAGCAAGGTGGTAGAAGGATATAAATGTAAACCTGACATTTTTCCAAGTGTCAAAGCAAATGTACAAATATCTTTTTTTATCATCAACAGTCAGTGAACGCCTTATGGGCATCATGTGTTTTTTGAGTTGCTGAAAATACAAAGATAAATAGGGCTTCAAGGATAGACAGTTCCTGAGTTTGGACACTGAACTGACTCCATTTGAATGTACTATATTTATATGTTTATATTTTTAATTGTAATAAGTTAAAATTATTTTTTCTTGGGTGCTATTGTCATGGAGGTTGGTGATAACCTAGTGGTTACACACCAAGGTGTATCATTATTTTAACTCATCTATTTATTCATTTCCTTTTCTTTTCTGCACATAAATTCTATAACTGCTTACTGAGAGTAAAGAGGAAGACAATAGGAAGGAAGTGATAGGATACTTGCCTTTAGTTATAATCATGTCTAACTGCTGGCAACTTTAGTATAAATCAAAATGAAAAATCTGTGAATAGCGATAACCAATAAGAACATTAATTTCACTAGCCAATGTAAAAAAACAAAAAAAAGTGAAAACTGAATTTCAGATCCTGTGAGTTTTCTCTTATGCCTGTTTTCTTGACTAATGTGCTGGGACGTTTGAATGCAGCAAATTCAGGACTGACTTGATGATATCTTCTGAAATGATGCCACGACAGACTTAGTTCTGTGGCTTAGGGCTCTGGATCTCTAGAAATTATGTTGAGACTCTTCAAACAATAAATGTGATTCTACACATAAGAACGAGGTACATTCTCTCTAGGCATTCTTGTAGTTATAAAAATTTAAATGAACAAACAGGCCTAGAGGGCCACAAACCATTTGCAGAAATATTTAAAAGTTACAAATTAAGCTAGTAAAGTATTGTATAAAATATGATCTATCTTCCTATCTAGTTACATGTATTTTCATAAAATAAAATAGAAAAATATGATTGGATGAGTAATAAAATAAAAAACATACTGACTTATAAATTACAAATATAAAATATTTAATACAATAATATAAATATTCAAAATTTTTTTCTTGCCCTCACTCCAGCAAATTCACTAAATATGATGGAAATTGTCAACAAAATTTGAACTCTACTGATAGTGTTTCTCTAAATCTAATATCAACTAAATATAATAATCGAAGTATACGCAATATAAATGTTTTCATCAAAATATGGACATTAAAGCAAATTTAAAAATTTTTAATTGAATTATTTTATATTTTTAAAATTAAATGTTCGAAATTATCTATTAAAATTAAAAGTAAATACAAATGATAATTAATTATTAAACCTTTAAATAAAATTTAAACAAAGCTAAAAATGTTTTTTAATATCTTGATATTTCATAATTCTTCTTACACATTTTTATAAAAATTATTCATGACTACAGCATTTAAATGTTCATATTTTAATTGCCAATCTAAAGAGTCAGTATCATGTTGTAGTTAAAGTTTCATATATACACATTTGGAGTAATGTAAGTTACTTAATATTGCAAAATATTCCTCAGCCACTGTATGCGACTTCTTAGTAACTCTAAAATCATGAACTGGAACATGAAGAAAAGCAAAAAAATAGTCATTCATCTCTACTAAGAGACAACATTCACTGTGGAAGAATCTACTGAACTCATATTATCTGAAAGACTTTGACATGTTAATTAATCTTCTTCCAATCCTATGTATTTGTGTCATTCAAATCCTCCTTGCATTTCTAAGTAATGGTTGCAGCCAAGAGTGAGAATTTTAACCCACCAAAGTGAATCAAGAGAAAATGATAAGAGTCAAAATGAAGTTCTAATGGCTGCAATATGCTCAATAAACCGTTCATTCAAAACATTAAATAACACTAGAATTTGCAAAGGCTGTGATTCCTTCTCTGGCCTGAGTAATATTGTGTAGATAAGGGATGTAGACAACAGCCCAAAGAGTCAAGGACTGTACTAGAGAACAGTATGCAATGCACCAGCTAAGGCCCTGCTAGTATCAGAAACTTTCTGAGCCTAAGTTTCTTCACCTCTAAAAGGTATGATGATACTTTCTCATTCATAGTACCACTGTGAAAATTAAATGACATAACCACTACAGAATGCCTGGCATGCAGTAGGTTTTTAAAAATAATAGTTATTAGTACTGACTAGCAAGGAATTATGGAAACCGACAATACTGAATTCATCAATCTAATAAGTATGCATTGATCCTACTATAAGCCAGGCAACTGGGCAGAGTGCGTGGGATTTGGAGGCTGCTGTTTTTCACTAGAAGGGTGACATTTTTGTGGGGGATACAGACATGGATAACAGACATATGAAAATGCTCTGCAAACACAAACAACAGAAGAGCTAACTTGGTTTGGGAGAGTGAGAAAAGACTTCTTAGAGATGATGTTAATAAGTCACCAGGATGAGCAGTAGTTTCTCAGAAAAGAATGGGAAGGGCATTCGGGGCAGAGGATTGCAAAGACATGGAATCATGAAAGGGCTTTCACATTGAAGAAAAGGGAAAAGTTGGATTGGGGCAGAGTAACCAGGTGAGGTCCCTTAAGTGGTTAAAGTGAACTGATAAGACTAAGCCGATTTGTTGAAAACTAGACCAGAGGTGCCATGTTAATCCTTCAACACTGTGCTCTAATTGGACTCAAAGGAACTTTCAGTTCTCTGCGATGTGCCACTTTTGATAAACTAGCTTAAAAAGGATTGATCAAAGCTCTTCAGTATAGTAATGCTTGTTAGTACGCATCACTTTTCTTAAAATATACCAAAATTGGGGGCAGAAGGGAAACTATTATTTTGAACCTAAGACACATGATTTCTAGCTCTTTGTTCCCCTATAATTTCTGTGATAGGTTGACCTTTTCACCATGGGTACCCAGTGACAGTCTTAAAAATTGCTGTAACCAAAAAATACAGGCTTCTCAGTTCTTACCAAAACTGCTCAATTCCAGAAGCAGAAAGGGAAGAGAACATACTCTACAGAAATATCTCTTCGAACCTTGGAAAGTGATGTGCAAATCATCCAAAGCATTTGATTTTAAATTGTGAAGGTAACATCATGGCTAAAGCTTCATGAAGAATTAGACTGAGAAGAAGGAAAAGACCTAGCAGCTGCAGGCAAAGACCCCTGGACGGGCAGACTGGGACAAGGCAGACAGCCACTGCTGACACCGCCCATGCCTGCAGCAGGTCTCCCAGGGCACAGAACAGCATTGCTGATCCTTTGGGGGAAACTGTCCAAGTATAATACGCAGTTACTTCTGACACAATCTCACTGATGTGAGTGGAAGAGGGGCAGGTGTCAATAGTCCCCCAGATAGGAATCGATCCTCAGGCTCCAATAGGGGACAAACCTTTTAATGGCACAGAAACCAAATTCTATGCAGACACCTATGTCTTATCTAACACCACTGATGCCTTTTATAAACTTTGGATTCATCTAGTACATAGTTTTAATAGTGACTCAGTTTCATGGGAAGATGTTTTTTATTTATATTTGATTTTCTTCTCTAGTTATGACTGCATTATAATCTTCCAATATTTCTCAGCTAGATAGAGTCTACGGAAAGCTTAGTTAGAAAATAGCTCTTTAACAGATTTTTTTAAAATAAAAGGAAATCATTTGTTTCAGTCCACTCACCATTCCGTGATTCAGCCACCCTGGGATAAAGTTATCAAGCAACTTCGGGTAAATCATCTCTCTGTCATAGGCATAAATTATCCAGAACACCGCTACGACGAACTGGAAGGGAAAAGAAATCCTTTATTTCAAAGTCACCAACTATCCACAACATTCGATTTATTAATTATCTATTGTTCAAATAACCCAACAGAACTTGTAATCTATAATGAGAGACAAATCAGTTAACCAGCTATGGACCAGAAAGATGGTTCTAACTTCATGCCATTTAGTGGTAGCGACCGGGGCTGTCCGCTTTTGGGATTTCTCCATTGTGTTCTCTGAGGTGTTCTGTTTGTGAGGGAGAGAAAAATGGTCTGTCTCTTGTCTGAAACGGCTCCCTTCCAGGGCTAATCATGTTCGTCTGATTCCTCTCAAGAGGGTTTAAAAGTTCACTGGTGGTTTTTGGATCCCATTCCCCACTGTACAGAGTTAGCACACATTCAAGAATCTGTAGTGGATGTCCCTTTTCCTTGAACCCATCATGTGTTTTAAATTAATCTTCGCATTCTCAAGTTTCTATTTCACCACTAACAACACTGAAATCACTGCTATAAAATGTCCCAAAGTCACATTGCGAGCAAATGTATTAATTTATATAGCCTATGTGGGGGCTTTGGCTGCACTGAGAAGTGGGATGTTTGGAGGGCAAAAGAAGATTCCTAATTCTCTGGGAATAATCTGTAAATTCATCTGGGTTCCAGAGGCTGATTTTAACCCATCAGCAGCATAATCATCAAAAGAGTAGAGTACTCAATTTATTATCAGCTTTCTTCAAACTAATGATGAGAGAATAAGTTCAAATACAATAAAGAAATGAATGGTCCAAGGTCATAACCTTCATCATAGAATTTAAAAGAAAAAGAAAATGCTTTTGTCAATAAATGTAGCATGGAAAAAGGAATCACCACAGAGGAAGGGATCAAAGTCTCTGAAGAGTTACGTCTCAAATAATAAATACTACAGAATGATAATGCAGCACGAATATTCAACAGAAACAATTTTAATCGCATTTCTTATAAGTCAACCACGTCCCCACATTTTATTAATAAAAATAGTAAATATTTTAATATCACTTTTTAGAAAACCCATGGTGGTTTATAGCTCAAGGCTCGTATTCAGATGGGTTCCAAAGTTCTAGTCCAAGTATGTCAGTTATGGTATGGGTAATCTCGGTCCCTCAAAAAAAATTCACCCTTAAAACTTAAGATGTTATGGCCTTTTATTCTTTCATAAAACACACTGAATGATAATGGCAATAGCCAACTCTAGATTATATACATAGTTTTAAAAACAGATTGGGGACCCAGTTATTTATCCTGTTTTTGGGTCAACCATTTTCACTTAGTTGATAAATGCACAAGATTAAAAAAACCTATTATTAGCTTAAGGTTAACTGTCAATCAAATCTTTCTGAATACAATGTATTTTGAATTATACATAATATTAGTTTATTTATTCCACTACAGACTTTAAATGTAGAGACTATCGGTGTTACCTGTCCTCAGACCTGGTCCCCATGCTTTACAGTCTTGCTGCTCCAAGTGGAGTCCCATGGAGCAATAGCACCTGAGAACCTGCTAGATTTGCAGAATACCACCTCCCATCTTGATATGCTCCGATCCTGAATTCTGATAAGACCTGAGGTCATTCATATGCACATGAAAGTTTGAGATGTCCTATTTCAGTAGGCCTTACTCCAGCCACCTTGAGTCTCTTTTCTACCCACGGACTGAGGCGATCCCAGAGCCAAGTGACTTGTCTACCCAGGGCTGTGGCCCTTCTCTTCTGAACTACATCCCAGGGAACCATGATCTGGAATTCTCTGTCCAAATAGACACAAGTATGACTCAGGACCTGTGTGGGTTTCCTTCCTGGGTCTGATTCCAGAGGGTTGACTGTGCAATCAGTGTGTGTACACCTGAATTAAGAGATGGGTAAGAGGCATCTGTCTCCACAGGGAGAGAAAGAAGTGTTACATTTGGTCTGGTGTCCACACACAGGAATGAGCCATTTACTCCTGAATACAGCCATAGGTGGACCTTTACTTTTGCCACATAATCTAACCTTATCATGAGAATGACATCCCATCATATTCACAGGTTTCTCTCACCCTCAAGGGGAGGGAATTATACAGGCCTGCACAGCGAGGGTGGAGAGGTGAAATCTTGGGGCCATCTTAGAATTATGCTTACTACATGCTCCCTCTCTATTCTTTTCCAAAATTGTGTTGGCTATTTGAAGTCCTCTACATTTCCATTTAAATTTTAGAACCTCAGCTAGTTAATTTCTATAAAAGTATCCTGCTAAAATTCTGATTATAAGTGTATTGAATCGATGCATTCAATATGGGGGAAAAAGACATCTTAACAAGATTAATGAAGTCTACCTCATTAACATAATTTATGTCTCCATCTATTTATTCTTCAATTTCTCAATGTTTGTAGTTTGCAGTGTATAGATCTTGCATGTATTTTGTTAAATCACTACATTTCATTTTTATGCTACTGTAGACAGTATTAAATATTTTTTACATTCTTTCTTGCTAGTATATAAAAATGCAAATGATTTTTGTATAATGATATTGTATCCTGCATCTCTGCTAAATTCACTTAGTGGTTTGGGTAGTTATTTTATAAATTAAAATATAAATATTTTAGATATTGATATGTGATATGCAGATAAAGACAATCTTCTTCCTTCACAATTTGTATGCCATTTACTTTTTTTTTTTTTTCCTTTTCTTATAGCACAACCTAGGACATTCAGCTCAATGTTGATCAGAAGTGATTAAGAGTGAGCATTCTTGCCTTTTTCCCTAAGGGAAAGTGTCCAGTCAGTCTTTCAACATTTAAGTTTGATCTTTCTTAACTGCAGGTTTTTCTTACATGCCTTTTATCAAGTTGAGAAAAATTTCTCCTATTCTCAATTTTATTTTGTTAATATGATGAATTATATTGACTGATTTTTAATGTTAAACCAATCTTTAATTCTTGGTCATTATGTATTTTTATATATTGCCAGATTCAACTTGCTGACATTTCATTAGGATTTTTTTCCATCTTTATTCATGAGGTATATCAGCCTGTAGTTAGTTTTATTTTCTCATAATGTCTTTTCCTAATTTGGTAACAGGACAACGCTGGCCTCAAAAGATAAATTGGGAAGGTGTTCCCTCTTCTATTTTTTGAAGGACTTTGTGCAATACGGATATCATTTCTTCCTTACCTATTTGATATACTTCTTCAGTGGAGTATAGTTTGGACTTTAAGTTTTCTTGTGAGAAAACTTAAAGTTTTCTGGACTTTAAGTTTTCTTGTGAGATTTAATTATGAATTCAAATTCTTTAATAAATATAGAATTTCCAAGTTTTCTATTTGTTCTTGAGTTAGTTTTAGTCATTTTTGCCTTTTGTGGAATTTCTGCATTCCATATAAGTTTTTAAATTTATGAAGCTGTTCCTAATATTCCACGATGGAAATCAGCAAATGCTACAGATCAAGTACCCTCTGGCGAGCTGACTGGTAATCATTTACCGGCACACCACTGATGAGAGCTACTTTCTGTTGACCGAGAATGATCTTTCAGTCCCGGCCATATGTAAAGCACAGTGGATCGATACTTAATAGTATAATTTGGTCAATCCTTTGACCTCCCTATAATTTGTTGAGGGAATTATATGGGTTATTAAAAGTGAAGTGACTTTCAAGAAAGTATAAGTCACCTTTCTTAAGGTAACACTAGAAGGTCAAGAGGCACAGCTAAGTGAGTAATCAGCCTTCTAAATAATTCTTGATATATAAACACAGTACAGATGGTAGCTTCTTGGCTTCCTGCACTGATATCCTCTTGATAGTATGGTCATCAGCAAACCCAAAATAAGTTTGAGCTCTACTACCAGGGCACGGATATGAAACAAAAATAGGTTCTCTTGGACAGGATAAGTGATACTGAAACATTCCATTGTGATGAAGAAGCTCCTTCTGTGACCAGGACCAATGACCATCTATTCCTCAGCACACACCTGCTGCTGCTTCTCAGCTGCCAGGACCAGAATACTGTACATGAACTGAGAGTGGAAGGGGCACTGTCACTTCTCAGTCCTTCAAGCTGCCCAGTCAAAATACCTGTGTCACGGCAAGTCATTGAGGCCTCATTTGAACTCCTGGGATTATCGGAAATGAATGCAAAAGAAAACTGAATTCACACTTTCTCTTTCTGCAAAGAGTCTCTCAGACTGAGTCCAATGAAGCTGAAACTAATCAGCTTTAGTCTACGTCAAGAAGAAGCTTTACTGATCAGTGGGAAATTCTTTGGAATTTAGTAAAATATTAGAATGAAAAGGATGTTGCAGAGAACAGTGCCACAAAGGAGGCTAAAGAGAAAAGGCATTTACCTATAGAATGGTTTATAAAGGCCATTTAGCATGATCTCAGACACCTACTATTGAAAGAAGGGAGAAAGGAGAAAGGGAGAGAAAGAAGAAATAAATGAATACATCTTTAAAGTCTATAGTTTCAATGAGACATGATCCTATGAAATTGCTTTCCCTTTTAAAACTCATCTATTGGTACTCAGACTTGACCAAATACTGATTGGAAACATTTTAATTCTGGTTTGGGGCTCTATGACTTTGCTTGCAGATTTCTTAGTCATGATTTGCTGTCCCATCAATTCTTTCCATGGTCACACTGTTGCTGAGAGATAAGATTTCCAGTTGTGATTTCTCTTTCCGAACACACGAAGCATGAGAGAAAGTTGTGTGTTCTGGATACTGGCAAGCTTTGTCTTAGATGGCCCCATGCGCTGAGTGAACGTCTCATTTCGACGTGGCCCTTGTCTTCCCACTTCCTAGGCTAGGAGATCCTGAGTCTATCAGTGCCCTCCTCCCAGCTGACTTCCCTCAGCCATACTCTCAAATTCAGAAATGTGTAGCAAAGCCTAGGGCCTCTGAAATGTTATAGTATCTTTTGTTCCAGAGTACAATTAGTTTCTAGTCCTCAATCCCAGAAGTGTAACATAGAATTCCTCTACTTGTAATTATGAGGCTGTGAGTAACATCATATTTTTTTATGCTATGCATTCTGCTCAAATGACCTTAACACCAGAACTCCATTTAGAGGTTTTCTAAAGCACATGTTGATGTTATACCTTTTCTTATGGCTTCCAAATATCATTTTTTGGGTAAAATATAGAATTTACTCATATTTATCTACATTTCGATCCTTAACTGGCTCTTCAGACTGAGCGAATTATGTGAGAATAAAAACCTAACTTCTATAAGTACTGGTACGATTTGGTACCTGCCTTTCTCTCCAGCCTCCACTCACACCATATTCTCTGTTGCTCCTTAAGTTCCAACTGGCAATTTGATTGTTCCTAAAACCCATTAAGCTCTTCTCTGCCTCAGAGACAAAGCATTTTCTACTCTCTATGCCATGAATGCTCTTCCCCCATTTTCACATGGACAGATTCTCTGTTCCTTCAGGTCTAGCTTAAACATCACCTCTTCATGGAAGCCTCGCCAATGACTCCACTGCTCCATTATTTTCTATAGTAGACCCTGATTTTGTTGTTGTTATTGTTGTTGTTCAATTGTTCATTGCCTGACTCTTCTATGAAAAAGTGAAGTCTCTGAGAATAAGAACTTGTCTGTCTTGTTCATTGCTATTTCCCTACTGCCGGGCATATTACATGTTTATGACACAAATTTGCTTAATGAATGAATAAAGGTGTATCGCTTCTTCTTGTATCTGTCGGACTCCACCTCTCCCATAGGAGCAAGTACCCATTCATGCCTTCAATTTTCTTCCTATGGACCTAAATTTGTTTTTCATCTTCCCCCTACTTTTTTATCCTCCTGTCAGTGAGAAAGATATGCCCTTCCTTCCAAGGTTATTCTTCTAGCCTATCCTTTCTCAGATCTTCTGTGAGTCAGCTCTTCCTTCACCTGTTTAAGTCTTCTACATCCTAAAATAATCCTTCTCTGAACTTCTAGATCAAGATGGAAGCCGAAAGGCTCTCTTTTCTGAAATTGACCACGAATAAGGAGAATGAGAAACAGAAATGAAACCAATGGAAGTAGGAAACACCCATAATCTAAACATCGCTCTCTTAAAATGGCTGCCAAGGGTTAGGAAAACTGAACCAGGACAGGAGAAGACTCTGATGTAAGAACCAAGATCCGAGGGCTCCCTGATTGGGCAAGAACAGAGAGATCGCTACAGGTGGCACACTCTAAAGGACACTAAATGACCCTTGCTGGGAACAAGAGGTCTGAGATGCATACGAGCACTGGGAAATGTTCTGATCCCTGCTTAGCTTCGGATGTCAAAAGTCATAATGTTAAATGTGAAAATGAGCCAGCATGTCAACTCTTCGAGAAGCAGGATGAAGGTTATGTTAAGGTAAACAAGGAAAAGTCCGTGGTAACCAGCTTAAATGCTCAGCCTCCAACTTACCTGGCAAAGGCCAAGCTTCCTGTCACCATACAAAAGGGCTGTGATCAAAATGAGTTAATGTTGCTCAGAAAGACGTCATTCTCCAGGGGAGGGTGGTGACCAAAAACATTTGGAAATCCAAACTGCCCTTAGCTGGTCTCCAGTTCTAGCCTTTCACAAATAGCTGGCTCAGGAAGGACAGATGAATTTAAGGATGAGTACCCAGTACCCATAAGAAAAGAAATAGCATGCAATGTATGCATAGATACCACACACACACCAAAAGAGAGATATAAAGTGGAATATAACCAAAAAAATAAAATAAAATAAAAGGCAGCTGAACAATACAAACTAGAAGAATTATGCCAAGATAAGTATAATTTTATGATCAAATAATTCTCCATTAAAGAATAGAGGTCAAAGAAGAAAAACTGAGACTTAAGGAACAGAAGATAAACTGAGAAAGAGAAGAGGGTAAAAGTGAATGGACAGAACTTAAAAATAAATAAGATATAAAAAAATAAAACCACATAAAACAGAAAGTCACATGATAGGCAGCGAAAAAGGAAAACTGCCTTTGGCAAAGACAGTTGGGGTTTAGCTTTCCACAGGACTGTGGACTAGATACAGGGAAAAGGTTTCCTGCTGCGAAACATTTGAATATACTTTCAAATGTATTGCTGAGCACACGAGCAAGGAAGGGAAATCGCTAACAACAAAACAAACAACAACAACAAAAACAACATACAGATAAAAAAAGAACAGGGAAAAAATCCAGAACAGTAGAAAGCACAGAAACTGGAGCTGCCTGGGAGGCAAGTGCCAATTCCAGGATCAGAGTGCCCTGTGCGTGTGGGCAAGGACGTGCGAGTTGGTGCAGCGGGCGCTGAATCTGAGGGGGCTGGCCCACGGAGAGGCCATACCGTGAGTGAAATGGTAGGCTAGAGAAAGCACCTTTCATCAGGTTAAATACATTGCTTTCTATTCCTAATTGCTAAGAGTTTTTAATCAAAAAGGTCTGATTTCATTAAATTTTATTCTGCACTGAGATCATTTTTCCTCCTTTATCTTTGCGTTCGTAAAAGCTTAAGTTGTGGTAATTCAGCAGGGTCTGCGAAGTCAGTAGATAAATTTTATACTTATATCAAATAACTGTAGTAGATACTGTGGTGCTTCTCCCAGATCTCCTCTTCAGGGCCCCGAGTATCCCTCACTCAATTGCTGGGAGTATTGGTTGCTGGCTACTGTCAGCTGCATCCCTCACTGGGAATTGCCCTCAGCTATTGGAAACTGTCTTGCCCAAGGTCATGCCCCGCCCCAGGGGCAGTCCAAATACAATGACTGACTAATGCAAAGATACAAAGATCCAACCCATTTGCTTCAACCTAGGGCAACTCGAAAGGGTCAACCCAGCTCAGAGTTCCCAGGCTGCCTCAGTTACAGCTGCAATGTCGGTCGTCTACCCAGAGCTGTCTGCTTCACTTTCTACACGGTGTATCTCCCAAGGGCTCCCTCCTCCATCTCAGAGCCCGTCACAGGGCACCACATCTAAGACAATGCCATTCGTGTATAAGCATAACACACATTTTTAAACATGTAAACATTTCTAGCAAATAATCACCCTGAAAAAATGTATAAAAAGCAAAAATTCTTTGCAACCTAACCCTGCAGAGGCCGTCATTGTCAAAAGAACAAGTATATCCTTCAAGATCTTTTTCTATGCATGAAAAATGCATCCCGTACATTATTTTACAAAATTAGATCATATTATGACTAGTCTTTTGTAACTGTTTAGTTTAAAAATATTTTAACGCTATAATTCATTTTTCTTAAGTCCTTCATAGTACCCTACTATATAATTATGCACCACAGTTTACTAAATACTCACTAATGAATATATACAATCACTCCAGTTATTGCAAATTCCAATAATGTTGCAATTGACCTGTTATGCATATGTTTTTATGCACTAGTATAAGTATCTCAAAGGAACAAATCCTAGAAGTGAAGTTCCTGGATCTGAGGTCACCAGTGACTTCTGAGCCGACTTTCACAAAGGCTCCTCGTCATTTCCTGTTCTGAGAGCCCACTGCCTTCACCCCAGATGCAGGCCATACTGTCCCTATCCTTGACTACCGCAGTCACCTTTTGGCTAAACCCGCTGGCTTCAGTTTCTTTTAATTCTATCTGTGCTTTATCTTGGCCTCACAGTTATCTTATTAAAACTTTTAAGAAGTTCCCAGTTTAAAACATCCAGTGGCCCCCCTCCCTTGTTTGCAGAATAAAATCCAAAGTTCCTTTGGTGATCTGGTCCCAGATTTTCTTCCCAGTCCCTTTCCAGCTTCTTCCAGGAACCCAATCCCCAGACTACATGTAGTTTCCCAAACTCACCACACACTTCCAAGCATTTATTCCTTTGCACTTTTTATAACTGTAGCTTGAAATTCGTTACAATTTTTTTTTCAAATCCAAGCTCTACCAAGTGTTATTTTTGTTGTGCGGTCATTCCCTCCTCCCTTCAATTTCTTGTCAGAAGTAATTACTTTTTCCCTGACCCATCGCAGCACTCTGCTTATAGCGCTAGCCCATTTAACTCTGACTCTTGCATGTCTTTTAACTTGCTGGCCCCTCTCAGCTGCTGGAAGTCTCCTATCAGCACGGCCCCCTCACATGTTGCTCTCTCTGCCTGGAAAGCCTCCCGCCGCCCCTCCCAGTTCATCCTTATCGTATAGACGGGGTCAAAAATGTCATAACCTCTAAGAAGCCTCCTCTGAGCTGCCCCAGACTCAGCCCCTTTTCCTTGCATGTGCTGTCAGAGCATATTATGTTTTTCCTTCATGATACTGGGAATAATTATGATTAAATAATTGGCAGTGTAATTACTAGTTTCTCTTCCCAGTGGAATGCAAACTCCATGAGAGCAAGAACCAGTCTATCTCTTCATAGTTGCATCGTCATATCGCTCTTGGTGCTTTATATTTTTATTTAACTCTATTTTGAAATAATCAAAGACTCACAAGAAGTTGAAAAATAATACAGAAAGTTCCTGTGTATCTTTCACCCAGCTTGCCCCAGCAGTAACATCTTATACAAGCGTGGTACATTTTTGAGAACCAGAAAATCGACATTGGTACAATACTCTTAACTACCGACCTATTCGGGTTTCACCAGTTTTTACATGCACTCATTTTTTGGGAGGTATACCGAACTATGAAATTTTACCATATGTATACATTTGTATAACCACTGCCATGATCAGGATTTAGAAAATTTCCATCATCACAAAGAAACTCCCTATGAGTCCCTAGAGTCACACCCTCCCCTCAATCTTACCTCTGGTAACCAGAGATCTGTTCTCCATCGCTATACTCTGTCATTTTGAGAATATTATAGAAATGTGATATTTCCCAGTGCTTTATGAAGACTGAATTACATCTCTACTATGTATGGACCAGTGGCTTCACCAGCAAGATCTTATTTAAGAATCACGACTACTTTGAGGTAGGTATTATTTTTCTAGTTTTATAGATGAAGAAACTTAGAGAATTTTAGTAACTTTTCCAGAGTTAAAAAGTTAATAAGTGGCCAATCAGGATGTGAGGACAGACAGTGGGACACTAGAGCCAACAATTTTAACCTCTTTAAAAATATTTTGTACATAGTAGGTAGTACATACTTTTAAAGGAATTGATACTTGAATGAATGAAAAATTAAATGTCAAAGACTATTTCATTTCTTGGTCCTCTAGAAAGGCCTGCATATAGCAGGAATTCAATGAATGCATAGTGAGTAAAATGTTAGGTTAACCATTCCAGAAAAACCAAAAGGAAAAGAAAGATGATCATGTATGGAGAAAAAGCACCAAGCTGGTCCTCTGAAAAAGTCAGGAGAATCACTCTTGTCTCTGTTAGTAATAAATGTATTAGTGGACTCTCAAGCATCTCAACAAGGATTATTTTACCAGGTGCATCTTCCCTCTGGCAAATTCATATCCATAAGATAGAGAAGAAATACTGACTTAGAATATTTGCTGGTTTTAACTGGTACTTGGGTCTTGTACGCCTTGGAGCCATGCTCTCTTCCTTACTCAAATTGTACTTAATAGGCTCCTATCTTATTCTCATGTCATTTTGGGAACGAAAGTGTTTCCTGAGAATACCAGCTTGTTGGGGATTTTTTCTTATATTTTCAGTGTTTCTTTTTGCAAAATACAAGAAAAAATACATACACCCATACATATATGTCTATATGTTCATGTGTGTGTGTGTATCCCCTTCTTAGATGTGTGTGATATCATACCATTAACCTTGATTTTCTTGTTTCATAACATATCAAGGAAACATAAAGCCTCTTTTAAAATAAATCACTATGTGACAAAAAAGTAGAGAGACTGCAGATGTGAGAATCTGCATAAACAGAGAGTGAGAATCCCAGGAGGTTGGCAAGCACAGAGGCCAGGTTTCCTGCAGAGGTATCCATCAAACCACAGTGACCCTGATGCTCTGTGGGATTCAGGACATAGGAGATAGAGACTGTCTGAGGAGGGGAGCCACACAGAGGCCCCTGCATAAAGCTAGCACCCCAGAGGGTTACACCTTCAGTGTAAAGGTAAATGAGAAATGATACTCAGTAGAGAAGACAGTGAGAAAACATCCTGCTGGAATCTTAGCTCTGCATTGAGAAGAAAGAGAAAGAAAAATTACCCTGAGAATGCATAACCATAAGATAGTCATCAAACCATAAGATTAGCATCATGTAGGTTTTTGTCTGAAAGCACTACAGGCTTTCAGAAAGACGTAGTGATCTGATATTGTGTTGTTTTAAGCACAAGTTGTGAATATGAAAACTGGCCACCATTTAGGCCAAAGAGCAAGTTTCAAAAAGATTTCAGAGCATCGGTATCTAACTGATTATGGTATCTGAACAAAATGCAATTAAGTTTGAAATCAATAATAGATAAAAGTACCTATATATTTGGAAATCTAAAAACATACTTTAAAAACCTATGGATTGAACACAAAATCATAATGGACTCTAAAAAATATCTTAAAATAAACAATAATAAAAAGTTTTGGTGCACTTCTTATGAGATGTAGTTAAAGTGTTAATTGAGAGAAACTCATAGGCTTTTATACTTCCATTAGAAAATAAGAAAAAGTAACAATTAATGAATGTGGTCTACATCTTTAGATGATAACAAAGAATAGCCAAATAATAAATGATATAGAAAACAAGCATACAGGACAGGATCAAAAAAGCCAAAGTTTAACTTTTGTAAATATAAATTCTGGCAAGGTTGATGAAGAAACAAAGAGAGAAAACACAAATAAGTAATATCGGGAAAGAAAAGGGGACATTACTATAGGTATCATAAGAATAAAATTATCAAAAATATTTTGAGCAAGTTTGTCATTAATTTGAAAATTTGATGAAATAAAATTCTCAATTCAGAAAATACTACTTATTAAAACTGACTCAAGAGGAAAAAGAAAAAAACAACCTTGTAATTGTGAAAATCAAACCAGAAGTTAAAAATCTTCCCATAAAGAGTATGACAGACACAAATGGATCACTAGTGTTTCCTAGCAATCATTCAAAGAGAAAATTCCAAACCTTCACACAACTTTCCCAGAGTATAAAAAGAAGGGAATATGCCATGCCCCCCACCAATGTTATATGGACAATATAACAATGAAACAATGGAAAAAACAGCAACAACAAACAAACAAGAAAGGAAAATCTCACAAAAATATCATTCACAAACATATCTAAAAATCTTAAGCAAAACCTTAAAATAAATTTATTAATGTTTATAAAACGTATTATATCATGATCAAGTTGGTTTTAGGATGCAAGGTTGGTTCGATATTAGAAAATTATTCTGTAACTCACCACATGAACAGAATAAAGAAGAAAAACAATATGATCACCTAAACAGGTGCAGAAAAAAATCTAACAATCATTCACAATAACAATTCTTAGGAAAAAAATAAAATAAGAAAGAATAAAAGCCCGCTATTAGGGGAACTTTTAGGGAACCGGGCATCCTGAGCCATGGTCAGATTCTCATGAACTGAGGCGATCAACATATCCTGGTACACCTGTATTTCGCTGCAGCCCACGGTTTAGGAAGTCTTTTCTGGAGAATCTCTTGCACATGTGGAGCAGGAGACATGTGCAAGAATTTTCAGAGCAGCATTGCCCAGAGAAGCCAAAATACTGGAAACAAGCCCAATATCCATCAATCATAACATAAATAAACAGGGTTTCCTGGCAAAAATAGTAAAGGCAGGTAAGATCTTTTGAGAAATAATTTTTTTTTTCTCTTCAGTATAAATTTTCACCCTCAAGTTCAGTAAGTCCATTACGGAATTATTGACTCTCACCTGAAAATAAAAAAGATAACCACCACCTCCAAAATTTCCAGCTGAGCTGGAAATTGTTGGTGTGGAGAAGGTTGTAACACAGCAGACCCATTCCTAATTTATGATGTAGACTCTATCTAGACATTTATTATTTTCTCCCGAAGTCTTTTACCAAGGCATCCCCTGCTGCCTTCCTGAATCATAAGAATTCTGTCTAGGATGTTGGGTAGTATGACTATACATACTCTTGGAATTTCAAGAACTTGAATCCTCTAACCTTTTGAATGATTGTTTGCAGTGGAGAAGCATAATACTTCACCAGTAGATGCCATCATCTAACATGGTATTCTCTGTGATGTGAGGCCAGTTTTAGGGCAGATGGAAGGAAAATGACATCCTTTGACTGCTTGTCATGTGCTACACGTTGATCTATATATTCTCCGTATTTCAGTCTTTCATTGCTTTTCAAAATAACCTGGGTTAAGTTAGGTTCTGTTGAGTCCATTCTTCATTTTGGTAAAACCAGGATTTCTGAGAGCTTAGAAAATTAAGTAGTAGATCCATTAGGAAGTGGTGGATCCAAAATTAGAACCCAGGTCTACTTTTCTCGGTGGCCTGTGCTCTTTTGACTATATCTGGTTGCTTTCTGCCTCACACAGGTGAGATTACCCCATAGGGTGGGTCATCTTACTATTCTAAAAACTAACTCTCCTTTTATGGGTTCAAAGTTAGATCCATTTTAAATTGAATTACACTCCAAAATAAACTGAGCAAGGCTTCCTTAACTCTCTGTCTGGTGACAACAAATAAAATAATTACACATAACCATTAACCTCACACAAGACTATTTTTATTATATTAATTAGCATTGATAGAAGTTTTTTTTTCAGAAAACAATTTGGACTTTTGTCATCATAAAAACCACTGACTAATTAAACTCTTGCTGCCTTTGTTTCTTCTTTTTTAATAAAACGGAACTATAGTCTAGCTATTAGGTAAGATTACATTAAAATGAATATCCACAGGGCAGCTATCAATACATTAGGAGAGATATCCAGCTAACTGCAACCTGAATTTAAAGTTACCATCTGAGAATAAAATGAAGACAAATCTAATTTAATCTAATCTAATCGAATACAATTTAATTAAGTAATTAGAGCGTTCTCTGTAGAAGCCTCCTATGTTAGGTGGCTCTGTGTCAATGACTGCCTATATCCAGTGCCTGACCAGAGAGCCCTACTATTAACAGTGGAACTTGAGCTTGAGCCGATGGATCATAGCCTGCCTAAGAAGGACATGCCAACAGGAGAAAAGTGATAATCACTGGCTTATGGGCATAAAAGAGCAGGAATGTCTCCAGCTCTGTACAGAGAACAGTGTCCTCTGGCCCCCAGGTTGTACTCTGGTTAGCCCAGCAAGTCAATCTCTATGGTGTAAAAGTAAGCGTCAGACTATAGTAATTTGATGACCTAACACTAGTATCATCCAATCACTGCCTTGATTTCAAGTTCACCAAGAAATCTTCTGACTATCCTTTGTCTTCTTCAGAGTTGTTCTGCCTCTAGGGAGAGCTTATGCAGACTCCAGTCTTTTTGTCATTATAAATTCCTTAAGTAGCTTTCTGAGCTAAACTTTAGTTAGCATGAGTTCATTTGCTAAGAGACAAAGCTGTGTCTGGGTCTTGGTCCTGGGCTATAAGGGTACTTGAATACTGTCCTAGAACACTGAGACACCCATAAATGGCCAACTCACTGCTTCTGAATTTCTACAGACATAGGAGAGGAAAGAGGCTAAGGTTTTCTGTTTTGTTTAGGTTATGTGCATAAACAAGCTACGAAAATATGTAGCAATATCTGTTCAAAGTTTACAATGGGAAAAGAGCTTTTGGAGAGGTTGACGTATTTGTTTTTAGTATCATATCAACTATATATAAATCGTTCTTTTTTCCTTCTATGAACAATTTACTTTTTAAATTTAGAGCATGAACATCTCTAAATGAGAATACATTTACAAATATAATTATGATTTCTTTCCCAAATGTGAGTACTGTGTGAAGGCTTTTCTAATGCCTTTCCATGGGCTTTTTTTTAATTATAAAAGTAATAAATGTACATTGTGAAAATTTGTGTGACTTTTGTTTTTGCCTTTTAAATTATTCTATGATGACCTATGCTATCTAAATAAAGTGGAAAGTGTCAGTATGAAAATGGTCATCTTTGGAACCAAAGGGGCTCAAAGATGCATCTATGCAGCCTGAGCCTCAGCAGTCTGTCTGCCTGAGGGCATTCATTTCAGGATTTTTTTTTTTTTTCCTGGCATTTGATCTACCTGAATTCCTTGTCATCCACTTAGGTTTGTATAACCCTAAGTTAGTGTTTAGCTTCAAACCCCCTTTAGAATTGCTAACCAATATGAATTGTGTGTGTGCATGTGGTTGAAGAACTCTTCTTGTTAATTAAGAGACAGGAGATTATACTAAATGAATTAGTTTGAAGATCAGCAGTTCAGGAAGGTGCCAAGATTGGGGAGACACAACTGTTTTGATACTGATTTGCGAAAAAAGCAAGGCGACCCAAAGAAAATCTGCTTTGTGTAGATGATTTTTTTCCACTAGAGCTTTCTTTCTTTCTCCTCCCCTATTATCCTTTTTGCTTGAGACTCTTCAAGCATAAAGCACCCATCAAACACTACTGACCACGTCCAACATGGCAGGCATCATTCCCTAGGTAGGACAGAGGCAAAGCAAGAACCGCTGTGATGGCTGGGGCGGTGGCGGCTTCCTCACCCCTAGGGCCCCAGCCCTCTTGTTGGCATCACAGCCTGTAGGGCCCTGTGAGCTTCCTTCTGTCTACACTCTCTTGTTTACATAAGATCCCCTTCTAGGTAAGTGAAATTATGCAATACGGTTTAATGTGGTGACTGGCACACTGCACTCAAAAAATATTAACTGCATTTGCTAGAATTGAAGGTTTCTTCACATTTTCCCAGCTTGCTTTACTTTCATATGCGTAAGAAAGTTCTTCTGCTTATCCTGCAACATAATATAGAAGACACTTATCCAAATAGGCAAGATTATTTACAGACTGGACCACTTGGATTTGACTTAAATGACCTCAAATCCTTGTTGGAAATAGGAGAGGTGGTAAATTATAAATTTAGAAAGAGAAGAAGATTGGACTTAAAACTCTCTTGATACGGCTGAATAAAATGGCTTTTAGGAAGGAATTCTTAGTAAAATATTTCACTGGGTAGGCACAGTTCATTTGTTAGGATATTCATGTAGAGTGTATTGAATCATTTCTTGCCAAAAATATTCTTTCACAATTTTGTAGCTATGAGCTATACTCAGAAACCCAGATACGATTTACAGATAATCTTGGATACATCTAGTAACCATTTTTTTTAAATGTAGCTAATTCTACTGATAAAATCTTATTTTCACATATTAAAAATAAGCATATTAGGTAGCTTAAATCTGTATTAAATCGCTGAAATAAAAAGACAGGCAGGAAATATTTTCTTTTCTTGACAAAATTTGTACTTTGAAAACTGGCCTGTAAAACTGTATAAAACCATTGGTTGTAGAGTGTAAAATAACATATCAAAGAGAAATAATAATAAGCACAAACGAAGTGTCTTTTGTTAAACAGCTTCAAAGAAAAAGGTAAACAGTGAATTTTGATCCAGATTCCGCATAACTCCCTTTCTTATTTTGATGCATTTTCCTAAACTAGGAATTGTGGTCATCTCAGACTTTATGTACATTGCTGAAAATGTCTCAGGCAAATGATGAAAAGCGAAGTTAGGTTTGGTTTGTCAAAAAGTTTAGAGCACTTGCTAAGAGCAAGCACTCCATTAGTTAGTGTTTGGCTTCTAGTCCTGGGTATATTATTTACTAGCCATGGACCTCAGGCAAGTGACCTGTGAAATGGGAACAACATCTGAAAAATGTGAAATGAAAGTATTTTCTGTAAAGTAGGAATGACGGAAATTCGAACCTGTTGGGGCAATTAGGATTAAACAGAGTAAAGCTGTGAGCAGTTTCTGGCCCACAGTAGCATGTAGCAGAAGTTAGCTCTCATTATTAGCTTTTTCAGCCTCTTGGGTTGTTTGTGGGTTTTGCCCCACTACGGGAAGGGAGATGGTGAGAAGTCTCAGAGAATGTAAATGGAACTGCTCATCCATAGGTTAGAACCCAAAAGAAAAGCAACCGCAAATGCCTCTGGGTATGAGGTGTCTTCTTTAGAACGCTAAGGTAATGCTGGGGGAAGGGAGGTACAAGTAGTATTTCTGAATGTTCAGACTGTTATTGTATCAATGAATCTAGGGGCTGTTTTCCTTTGCTGACTCGGTGCTCATTTTGACAGGAATTCCCTGGGCACGTGCGCGCTCCCTTTATTCTCTGGGCGTGGGAGCCTGAGGCTTCTTTTCTGTCTAGTAATTTGTGCTTGCATGAAAGTGTTCATTCTAATTTTGTACGTGATTTTGAAGGTGAAAATAGAAAAAAGGAAGGGCCCTTCTAAGATTAAGGGGTGAGGTGATAAAGACAGGTGCAGAAAACGGTCCACATCTTTCCACTAGGCACACCACTAATTTATGCTTAAGATTCTTTCTTGTTCCACATCCTTCCCCAGCCTCCACTTGTCGACCAATGAACAAAGTGGTAGAGAACCCAGAGAAGCATAAAAGCAGACTGAGATGGAACTGGTTCCCTCTGTGACACAGCCCCCTTCATCCTCACATCGTAGCAAACTTGCCAGTGCAACCCAAACTCCTATTATATGTTTGTTCCTATATGTAAATGAAGCACAGACCTAACCTACAGAGTAAAGGGACATTCTGAAGAGGGAAACTTCTTGGAAAGTTAAGTCTTTAGAGGAGCCTAGCAGAGTGTGCTGGGCGAGCAAGGCTGCTTATGAAATTTGGCTGCACATACTCCCTCCCCTCAGCATCTCTCATCTCCTTGTCTTCCCACCTTTCCACCTGTGTCTCTGGGACACATGCCCCAGAGTCAGAATTATGCCTCAACTTTTGCTCCTAGGAGGTTTTTGTTTGTTTGTTTGTTTTTTTAAAGGCATGATGAATAAAAATCCTATCCAGGAATGGCTATTTGTAGGAAAATCAGCAAATCATCAGCATGGTAACGGCATGAACACAACTCGAAGTTAATAAATATTGTGTAGGTGGAAAGTCTACTAGTTCCTTTTTTATGGTGAAATGTTCCTTTTGATAGTGGCTGATATAACACAGCACACTTTGATCCAACTAAAACAGGTAAGAGTCACTACAAAACACCCACAGGAACTGTAGCAATTTCAGGAACACCCACATAGCAAATTGTTGTTTCTTTTTCTACAAAGAAGGAGATGATTGGGGTAGAAGGATGAGGAGGGAAAGGTAAGAGAGAGAGAGACAGAGATAATGAGATAGGGAGATATGCGAAGAAGGAAGAAGGAAAATGAATAGTGCTCCTTTTTTCTTTTCTATTTTTTTTAAAGCGACAACTAATATTGTACCTTGCTTCTGGTCCCCCAAACAAGGGCATACAAAAGATCCTGGTTTGGGGGTCACATTTTTGAAAACAGGAATTTTATGTCTCTTTTATAATATGTATCACATTACCAGTGTTACTGAAGATCAAGTCTACCTTTTCTTGATCACTTATTTCAAATATATATTTCACTTATGGATATAAATATGGAAAGAAGATATCTTCATTTTCTAAGATATTTTTGTGGTCTTTTTACCCAGAGAGAGTGGGAACTCTGTGAAATGATACAAAGTTCTCTACAATTTCTAGAGGATTCTGAAAAGAAGATTTTACTCACTGAACCTGGTTGTCTGCAAATCTGAGTCCGTGGTCTAACGCAGGTCCACCTTTGACTGCAAATTTCATATGGAGTTTCAGAAACTGAACATAAACCATCTGGTCAATTGTGAAACATCTGACTTTTTTGAGAATAACTTCGAATGTCAGATTTAGATAACTGTTTATGATAATACAGATTAAAATTCACACGAAAAAATGGTATTGGCAGAAAATGGAAAACGTGCTTTTTATGACTAAGATAGAAAATGTTCATGATTAATCTCACAGTTTTACTGTATCTATTTTTCATATCAACATAGAAAAAAAAATGTTACCTAAAATGCAATCAGTTTTTACTTACTTTATATTTAATTGTTATTTTCAAAACTTGTTATTTATTTCTTCAAACTGATTTTGTTTGGGGAGCAATGGGCCAACCCATAAGGATAAATCAAAATTAGTTTAAGTCTCCATGGTACCCTCAGTCCCTTCTGCTTCTACTTGCTTTCCCAGCCTCCCATGCTGCTGGTGCTAGCCATGTGACAGTCCTCACCAAGGAGACCTATGGGAAAGTCTGCTGGCAGAGCTTCTAGGAGATTTATTTGCCTGATGAAGAGACAAACATCGGAGACAGCAACCTGTCTTCTTCCTCTTCCTGCTTTGAACATAGTTATGAAGAGTGTGATGTTTGGTGTTTACCTCTGAGGCCGTCACAGGTGGCAACTTCAAAGACCAAAAGCTAACACTCTGGAGATAAAAAAGTGGAAAATGGAAACTCCCTAAGTCTCAAATGATAATACCAAGCAATAGCACCCTGAAACTACCTGCTTACAGGCTTTTTATTTTGTGAGACAGTAAATATCTTTATTGTTTAAATCATGATTGGTTGGATATTCACTTAGCAAATACTGAATTATTTAGACTTTGCTCCTGATGCTTGCACTGCAGCAGTAAATCAAATATACAACTTTCTTGGCCTTACAGGGGATGTACCAACAGAGACATGCACTACAGAAAAAAAAGAAATGATGGAATGTACCACATAGTGGTAATCATTATGGAGAATACAAAGCAAGATAAGGGGATAGAGAATAATGGGAGGCTAATTTATACAGGTTACTCATGGAAACTTTTTCTAAGAGATAATCATTTGAGCAGAGACTTGAATGAAGTGAAAAAGAGAGCCAAGTGGCTCTCTGGGGGTATTCTGTTCCTTGCAGACGAAAGCACCTTTAACATATACATTCAATAAGTTTTTAGTCATTCTTCAAAACAGAGCTCACATATCATCACTTCTGGGATGTCTTCCAGGGCCTCCCACTCACTAAAATTAATCCCCTCCTCTTCTGGGCTACATCTGTACCTTAGACACACGTATTATTATGCTCACCATGCTGTCTTTTAATTTGTTTGTTGACATAGCTTATAAAGTCACCTTCTCTAGACTGTGAGACCCTTGAAGGACAAGATCTGTTCTTGGTCACTGCTTTCTTGGCAGTACTTGCTGCCTAGTAAGTGCCATGAATCCACAAATTGACTCGACTAGAACTTCTGTCCTTTCAATGTTCTGAACATAAATGTGTGGTTTTTCATTGTAATGTGATTAAAAATGGGCACCTACAGTAAAATTTTGTTAAATTACTTTTTGTGTTAAAGGAATCTGTCTTGTAAGCATTGAGAAAGACTACTCTTGGGTTTTCATTTAGGATCAAAGAATACATGTGATGGTTGAGAAGCAACCAGGTTCTCTATCAGGTACATCTGTCTAATCACATTATGTCCTTGGTCTTTCAAAAAGGTTATCAAAAAAAAAAAAAGATTGTAAGACCACTGACCTAGTTTGGTAATTACAGTCTTCCGAGCATTACTCCTGGTTTGGGAGGAAAAGGCTCATTTAGCTTACTGGTCTTGAGTGAAGCTTCATCTATGAACTCTCTCTTTTAGGCAACTCAACTCACACTCATCTCATGACAGAGGGTAAGTACATAATTGACTCAGCCCTAAAGGAACTGGCATCTACCAAAAAATATGACCTAGCAGATACTGTATTTTTAACTTAAAACAGTGAAGTCTCAAAGAAAATAAAAAACAGTTTGATTTTAGGTACCTGTGTGAAAATTTAATAAAGAGTGGATCAACAGATATTAAGTTTATTTTTAAATTAAATCCATGGTTTGTAGAATAAAGGAAACAATGTACTTTTAAAAAATTTCCCCCTTAATACCAAAACAGTAGGAAAGGCTTTCATTTATAATCTCAAGTAGAATCAAATTCTCTTTCCTTATGTGTTACGTTAACAGACATTAGTATTAGTAATTAATATTATTTAATTTTTGCTTTCCATTTAAACCAATCTGTTACATTTAAAAATCAGAAATGAAAATAACGGTTTTTAAATGTATATGCATCACAAAATTTTTCTTAAAGATGGCTTAGAGTTAGCTAGTGTACCCATAAATAAAGACTTTGAAGAAACGCTTTTTGAAAATGATTCCTAGATACTTTTTCTTTGAGTTTACATTTGAGATTTCAAATTCCATTTCCATGTGTTTCCTAAGGAGGCAGGTACCATACATACAGTCCCCATTAAAAGAAAAGAAAAAAACAAGTTTTAAATGATCCTAGACTAGATTGGTACCTATAAAATATTCACTAAAATAGTCACATAAGAACATGATGATAATACGAGAAATGATTTACTAAGAAGGCCAAATTTCACAAACGTTTTTCTGGTACATGCTGGATGCTCACTGCAGACCCACCCCTCTCTTTAGTAAGGAAAGGGCATCATCCATCTTCACCCCGAGGCCTGGTCAAGGTTATTTTAGCAGCAGCCCAACATCTGGTCTATAGCAACTAAGTTAACACCAGCGACAAAGGAATTCTAGGGAGGTGGTGAGATTTGATTACATGTATTAATGAAAGCTGAGCAGCTGCAATTGAATCAGATGCACAGATTTGAATTAATGGAAAACATACAACTATTCTTTGTCATTAAAGGGCTGCTTTGGAGAGCATCGGAGACACATTTAAGAATTCTGAGAGGGACAATTTCATACTCAACATACATACTCATTTTTTGCTGCTCTTCCTCTTTTTCTTCACCATTTATTATTACTATTACTATTACTATTATTATTTTTAATCATCATCATCATCTTGTTCTCTTAACTAGAAGAGTATTTGCCAACACAAAAGTCAATGAACTCACAAGAGACAAAAGACATTCTTGGTTTGATTGCTCCTAATAAGCTTCAGTGCTTCCAGACCACATAATGCCATAGAATTGTTGTAATGCTTCTTTAAAAGGGTGACAGGGTTCAGAAATAAACTGCACATGGTAAGAAGAGCCTCCCATGGGTTATGCCTGTAAAGTGAGTGGCAAGGCTTGGGGAGTGGTGGTTGTTTCCGGCCATTAGCATTGCTAACCAAGGCCAGCTTAGCATTTATGGGAATCTACTCAAAAAGGATGACACATGCTTCGTTCATTCAAACCCTGATTTCTTCAAGGTTATGCTGAAACAAAACTTTACTCCAATTATCTTTGATTGGAATGTTTCATTATTTTTATGTATCCTTGAGGTAGTGAGGGTCCATGCAGTAGACACATTAGGTCCACGGGTCACAAAATCATATTGAAGTGCTTCACGCCCGCATAAAGCAATTACTGTCAAATCTCAATTAACCTTGTTATTGGAGGAAGCATTAGCGTAGAAAATACGAATCCTAGATAACCTACCCGTGTCTTTCTTGCTGCCATAGTTGCAGCTGAGGTGAGAGAGAGAGAGAGAAAGAGACATAATGGGAGCACCAGGAAAAGCTCGGGGTTAAGAGGTCTCTTCGGGAAAATATGAGCAGAGATGATGAATTCGGCTGCCACTCTGCCCTCTATTTATGCCCATTGCCTTTATGCCCTGCACCAGGAGGCAAAAATAACATTGCTTTTCCCCACCGACTTCTGGCTGACAAACAAAAGGAAACCAGGAGAAAGCAGCAGAGGAGGCAGTCTGAGCAGCTGGCAGTCACCTGGCAGGCAGAGTCGGGAGGCGAGTTTCAAGTAGGGGCTCTGCACCTTCCTCCTGAAGAAGCTGGAGACCCCACAGAGCAGTTGGGGTTTGTGGGGGAAGATGCAGGAGGGGCAGGGGAAAGCTCTGAGGTCATAGCAAAGACAAAGGCACAATGGAGAGGAAAACTGGGAAATAGGTTGAGAAGAGAAAGGTAAAAAATTATAAAATTATATGTTTTAATGAAAAAAATATTGGGAGTTTGTTAAAAAAGAGACAACA
The DNA here is from genome assembly GCF_902729225.1 of Pteropus medius. NCBI lineage: Eukaryota > Metazoa > Chordata > Mammalia > Chiroptera > Pteropodidae > Pteropus > Pteropus medius. Next base: position 7,994,640 of record NW_024344253.1, read on the forward strand.
GGTCCAAAATGGAGTCACTTATGCTAGGCTCCTAATCAGCAAACCAAGATTTAATGCTTAAGCTAAGTGCGGTTTCAGCTTCTCAAGAGTGTTACTTGTAACTGGTCAACACGGAATCACCTGGTCAGCACTAGCAAGACAGTCCAGATTACAGGTCCCTTCTGTCCCATTTGGAGGGCAACCTTGCCTGAAACAACACATTCCTTCCTAAAACATTCCTTTTGCTTCCCCTTTTACACCTTTAAAAAGACCTTTCCTTTTCTATAGCTCGGGAGAGGTCCTTTCTGTTTGCTACATGGGATGCTGCCCAATTCATGAATCACTGAATAAAACCACTTCAATTCCTAAAATCACTCTGCTAAATTTTTGTTATTTAACAGGTTAAAATGCCTATAAAGAGCCAAATTTATATCTCTGTAAATGTGACTTTGCAATAAAATTAAGAAGCCATTTGTCAGTTTTTGCCTCACAATGAATTTTTGTGTATTAGAGTGAGAAATCAGGTAGAAATTGGATAAATAGGTACAAAAAGTGAAATGAATGAGTAAGAGAGAAATCGTGGAAAACATAAGGACATTTTTGGAGAATACTGGCCAGGATTCTTCCTAATATTAAGGCGTGAGGGAGGGAGAGAGTTAGAGAGGTGAGGAGGAGGAGGAGGAAGAGGAAGAGGGAGGGGGAGGGAGGAAAGGAGGGAGATGTAGGGGGAAGGGAGGAGAGAAAGAATTGTAACAGAAACTATTGACTACAGTGACTATAAAATGGAAAGTGACTGAGAATAACAGGAAAGATTATGCAAATGTAAATATTGACTATAAAATATCAGTGAGCAAGAAAAATTACGATTTAAAGAAATCAGTGAAGTTGGACCTTTCTGATTCATTATTTAGTCTATAAATTTTTCTATGAAGCTCATCGGCTAGGAAATGTACATACATATGCAATGAAAATATGATGTTATAATTTCTGGTTTAAAAAGAAGGAAGAGAATTAGAGGTATCATTGCTTCTCTTTCCTCCTTCAAAGCACAGAGGAAACAACAAAAATAGGGAAACACTGAAGAAAATATCAGATTTAATCAAACAAGAAAGCAAACAAAAAGTCTCTCATTCTTTCTATAAACCATGAAGCATATATGGACTAAATTCAGGAAGAACACTGAAAACTGACAAGTATCTCAAGTTTCAAGCAGGTCCAAAAAGTTTCTGTCCAAAGTAATGTCAAAATGTCTAAAAGGCATAAGCAATGAGCTTTCAATGAGAGTGGCAAGACTCACAATTTAGGTCCTAGAGACACAGTCTGACATCACATAACAGAAGGAAAGGCAGAAGCTAACAGAAAACATGTTAATATTGCATTCCTATTTACTTTTGTATTATATTACTATTGTATTCCTTCTAGGCAAGGAAGAGCTCCATAGGCAAGGCCCTGTTTATAAGAATTCTAAGGGAGTAAGGAATAAAAAGAAACTAAAAAGGTATGGACTTGGTTTTTCTAGATAAAACTTTCATGCAGAAAGTTTATGTCTTTTTACCTTATGCTGATGGAAATTTTCTCTTAGATGACTCTTGATAGAAGCATTTGAATTTTATAAGACGAGTCCAAAGAAGGAAATAGTAAATAATACATACAGCATTTAACTCTGCTATCTTAAGCAACAGAATTCGAGAGATTGCTAGATGGCTTCAGTCTGAGCACCCATTTATGTTTTCAGGGGATAAAAAGGAGAGAATGAGAAGAGGAATGTGACCAGGTGATAACATACCCCTTGTGGTGTCGTCAAGAGCAAAGCGCTATTTTACCCAAGAAAATACAACTCAATACATCAAAACTGAAATTCGGTGATAGTCTGGGCACTTACTAATTGGTCTTAGAACAAGCATGTTAAAGGCTCCTGCCAGCTACCGATCTGGCAAATATGAATAAGAGCCAATGGAAAGAGCTGAAAAATAGCCTCCTGACTCTCCCTACAATGGACCTTAGACTTGGTGCGTGTGTTATCTCAGGTCGCCTGGTCTCCAGAAATCAGCTGGCAAGTGAAAGAACTCAATTTAAATTAGGTAACACACTCTTACTTGCATTCGCAATTGAGTTTTTGAGGTTTATGAGTTCTCTCATTCTTCTCCTGAGTTTACGAAGGTTAAAAATCTATAGCATCTCATGGGGCCCTGGACCTCTAAGGAAACATAGTTTATAGATAGCCTGTAGATGATTAACAGGCTTGTGAAGGAAGTTAAACTATGGAGAGAACCTAACTGAAAACAATGAAAATCAATGAAGCCAGAATAGACCCTAACACTAAGCAACATTTACCTAAGTGATACTGGCTAATGGCGCAGTGGGTAAGTGAAGAAGTATGAGTTAATGCTGATTTTTATCTCTCTCGAGTTCAAAAATACTAGAATGGTCATAGATCCCGGGACCATACATTTCAAGTTTGGGCTTCTTAAGAAACCGTTACAGGTTCAATTGTGTCCCCCTCCCCCTGCCCTCCGCCCCAAAATTCATATGTCCAAGTCTCAACCTCTAGTACCTCGGACTTTATTTGGAAGTAGGACTTTTAAAGAGGCAATTAAGGTTAAACGAGGTCGTGGCGGGGCCCTAATCTAATACGTGTCCTTATAAGAAGTGGAGATTAGGACACTGATATACACAGAGCAAAGAGCATGTGAAAACACATAGAGAAAGAGGCCATTTACAAACCAAGGAGAGAGGCCTCAGAATAACTCAACCCTGCCAACTCTTTGATCTCAGACTTCCAGCCTCCAGAACTGTGAGAAAATAAATTTCTGTTGTTTAAGCCACCTAGTCTGTGGTACTTTGTGATGGCAGTCAGAACAAACTAATATCGAAACTCCTATAATGAGCCTTTTTATTTTCTCTTAGAAGTCTGAAATAAGACCTAAGTTTCTTTTGCGGTTACGTGCATTCTACATCATACTTACAAACCCAACGGGAAAGGCCAACACGGCTAACATCCAGTCCCGGAGAGAGATAAGCTTCTTGAGCTGCCTCTCTTGCTCTTGGTTGCCACTTCCTCTGGTCAGAAGACTGGAAAGATCGGTCAGCACGCAGATGCCAAAAAAGACAGCCTGGATAACCTGGAGGGAGGCAACAGCTGGTATTAGTCAATAAGATCTAAAGAGACACAGGCTGTGCAACAGCAAACAAGCTACATGTCTGCAATACACACTTAAGAGAGGATCAAAAACATTTAAAGACTTGGCCCTACACATAAAAAAAAGAGAAAGATAGGTGAGAAAATTCATCTTAAAAACATTACTTCCATTTTCACTCACCTATGGACAGATGCAAAGCATGCATGCACACACTCGAAAATAATATTAATTATCAAAATGACATGTCCATTATTTTAAAATATCACATCTGTGGTCTAGTTATACTAACTAGTGGGGTTTAACATCTAAGAAGTGCAAAGAAAATACTCAAGATAGTCCGAACAATAGAATGAGACTAGTCTAAATGTGAAGAAACCTTCCTATACCTCAATCTGTTAGATTGAGAAATTTTTACCAAAGGAAGTGGTAGAAAGCTTCCAGTCCTTGAGTCATAGAGAAATCAACTGAATACAATGCTCAAGACTGACATGGGGCAAATTTCTGCTGTTAAACTTGAACTAAAAGATCTCTTTCTCAGGTTTTCAAATGTAAGCTTAGATATACCATTTTCCTAAAAAGTGACCAATTGTGCATTTTCAAATCAATTACAAATTAAATTACTTACACTGGCTATGTTTTACTTGGACTATAACAGAGAGAGAACACTAAAATGCTGCAGCCTCATTATTTGTGAAATTCTTAAAGTGTGGGTAAAAGTATTGATGATCCAGAGTTATGAGTGGAGGCAGGCAACATACTGTAATACAACTTGATAAATAATAATTAAAATTATGGCAGGGCAGAAAATATATTCCATAGGCTCAAAATCATGCCCATTTAGCACCGAGAAAAGATTCAAGGGAATTATTCTGGTTTTTTTTCCCTACCAAAAATAACTTACTGATGATGTATTAATTTGTAAAAGATATAATTTTACTCATTATCTGTTTAGAAAACAAATTTTTTTGGTAAATTTCCATGTTGGTAGTGGAAAGAATCTGTTACAGCTCTATGAATGGGTTCTTCACTGAGGCACAGAACAAAAGGAAGACAGACCCTCAAAAGTACCTGGTTTTATCCCTTGGCATCACACTGGCACACTGGGCTTGGTAATCATTCTGTTCTTATCTAAGGCACTTTGAAAATACCCCATAATGGAGACTCCTTCAACAGGCTTAGTCAAATAAACAAAAATCTGCAGTATTTTTACATATAATAAGCTGGGCTCTTTGGAGCTCACCAAATCCTGCTACCTCAGGATTGGCTAGAATAATATTATATTCTTCCTCTTAACTTAGCCTATCTTTTAGCTTCAGTGACTTAAGTTTTACTGTTGTTCTTTCTGGGACCAGAAAAACCAGAGTAGGAGAAGCTAAGACTGCCACAGCTGAACATGGAACAATTGAATTGCTGGCAAGAATCATGTTGTGATTACCATAAATAATTTAAATGACTCAGGGAATAATTTAATACTTGGGAACATTTTTCATAGCATATCTTATGACTTTAGATGTTAGATCTTTATGTTAACCTTAATGGAGTTTAAGAAACTGGAGTGGCCAAACTGGGGAAGAATATCCATGCTAATCTGGCCCGTGAACATATTAAAAGGTCCTACCTGATTGATACCAGAGAAATGCAGATTTATATCACAATGAGATTGCATGTCTTACCCATATAATTATTCACAATTTAATTCTGACAATACCACAGGTTACAAGGATGTAGAACGATCAGAAACCTTATGGTGGGAATTCAAATTAGGATAATCGCTTTGAAGAACGATTGGCAATACTCAGTAATTTGAAGATGCATGTGCTCTACTATCTATTGACTTGACTCTGAAGGGTATCCCCTACTGAAACACTCATCTATGTGTACTAGTCACATTCATATGAAAGTTAAATTTGGTAGTCATCGTTTCAAAAAAGATGAAACAATCTAAACGTCCCTTGAGTTGACTGTTAAATAAATTGCGCTATATTCATACAATGGAATTAAAAGCACACATCTTTTCATTCTCACAGTAAAATACTAAACAAAAAAAGGAAAAAAAGCTACATTTTAAAGTTAAATTAAATTTCAAAAATTGTAAAGGTATTTTAAAGATGCATGTATATGAAGTAAAATGTGAAGAAATGCATGGGAATTAATAACAGAATTTGGGTATATCTACAAGGAGGATAAGCTTAGGGGAAGGACACAAGGACCTCAACTGTATCTTATTTCCTAAGTTGATTATGGGATATATAAAAGTTTATTATAGTATTCTCTATAGAGTTGATTATTATGAAATATTTCCACAAAACTTAAAAATAACAGGTAAAAAAAGAGTGGTTTTTATACTTTTGGAATGTAGTTGGCCAGTGTCTTTTAATTTCTTTCCTTCCAACTCAGTTTTCCATACTTTTAAAGATTAGATAATAATAGCAGGATTTAGTGAGCTGCAAATTAAGTATATTAAGTGAATTTTAAAATTCCATGAGCAAGTAACTAGTATCAGATTTGCCCTCCCCCCATAAACACCTAGACATTGGACTAAAAACATAAATCAATCTTTTCATATGGCAGACTTTTTCCTCTGCAATCGCCAGAGAAATCTCTTTTTTTAAAAGGCTCATTTGATGAGATCAGGCTCACCTTTTGCCAAATAAAATAACATAATCACATGAGTCATTATATTCATAGGATCTTCCAAAACCCAGTGGGAGGGGATTATACAGGGGTGAGCATCACTGAGGGTCATTTTAGAATTCTACTTGCCACAAGTTGTAAGTTAAACAATTCTCAGAGCTCACTCAAGATAGAGAGATATTCAAGTTCTGACCAATCAGAGAGGTCTTTTTGACTACAACGGGCATTCGTTTGAGACCTAAGAAGTTTCACACCTAAACACTGGTGCTAAAATAGCCTTGGAATACAGGCTACTCCAGATCCACCCCAACAATACTTAAAAACAAGCCTCAAAAAGATCAAGCTGCTCTATAAGTAACTTAAATGCCAAGAAATATAAAATTCTACATTCTTTAAAGGAAGATAACACAATCTAGACATTCAACAATATCCAACACTGCAATGCCTAAATATAATAAAAAATTACTAGATATGCCAAGAATTAGGAAATCTTTAACCAGGAGAAAATCCATTCAATAAAAACAGATATATGACAGAAACATTGTAATTAGCAGACAAGAACATTAAACAACTAAACTAAATAAGTTTGAGAAATTAAATGAAAATAATAAGAACAAAAGACATTTAAAGCAACTCGAATTGAACATTTAAAAATTAAAAGGACACTACCTGAAATTAAAAAGTCACTGGGTAGGAATAACAGCATATTAGACACTGCAGAAGAAAAATTACAAAACTAAATACACAGCAATAGAAACTATCCAAAATGAATGAGAGAAAGACAAAAAAAAAATTTCAATTACTAGAACCTCAGTGAACTGTGAAAAAATATCAAGCAGTTTGATATCTGTGTACTGGAGCCCTAAAGAAGAAAGGGGTCATGTAGAAAAAGTATTTGAAGAAATAATTGTAGAAGTTTTTCCAAATTTCAGGAAAATTTGAAACCCACATGTCCAAGAAGCTAAACAATGGAGTACATAAAATGGAGTACAGAAAAACACATCAAGGAACAATTCAATCAAATGCTGAATATATGTGATAAAGAAGAAGTCTTAAAATATGCTGGAGAAAAGAGACATATCCAAAAAAATAAAGATAAGAAATATCACAGATTTCTCACGTAAATCAGCGCAAACCAGAAAACAATGATATCTTTAAAGACCTCTAAGGGGGAAAGACTGTCAAAGGTGAAAGACTTTTTCATACAAACAGAAGCTGAGAGAATTCACTGTCAATAGACTTTCACTACAAAAAATATTAGGGAATGGAGAACATGATATTAGATACAACTTCAAATTTGTACAAAGCCATGACAATTGCTAAAAATAGTAGTTTGGGGGATAAACATAAAAGATTTAACTTCTAATTTATTAAATTTTAAGATAATTGACTATTTAAAGCAAAAAAATAACGATATATTGTGAGGTTTTAAACACAATTAGAAATAAAATTATGACAACAATAGCACAAAGAACAAGATGAGAGGAATGAAATGTATACTGTTGTTAAGTTCTTAATTACATATAAAGTGATATAACGTTATCTGGAAGCCGACAGTGATAGGGTAAAAACATATATTGTAAACTCTAGAACAACCACTGAAATAATAAAATGGAGATTATTAGCTAATGTATTAATGTTCTGTGCTAACTACCACAAATTTAGCAGCTTAAAACACTAATATATTAGTTCACAGTTCTGCAGGCCAGAAGCCCACATGGGATAGTCTGACTTCTATTCTCAGAGAACTACACCACAAAAATCAAGGTGTTCACCAAGCAGGAGTCTTATTCTGAGGCTTAAGCGAAGGATTTACTTCTAAGCCCCTTCTGGTTGTTGGTGGAACCCACCTTCTGTTGGCTGTAAAACTCAGGTTCAAGTTTCCTTGTTGGCTCTTTGCCAATGCCACTCTCAGCTGCTTGCATCTGCTCTCCAGTCCTCATACCTGTCCCCCTACATCTTCGAATCTAACAACAGAATATCAAATCCTTTTCATGCTTCAGATCTCTTTACCATTCCCTCCTGTTTTCCTCTTCTGCCATCGGCCTATAAAAGCTTTCTGCCTTTAAGGCCTCGTGTGATATGATCAGATGCACATGGATAATGTCCCTTTCTCAAGGTCAACTGTGCCGTATATCATAATACAATTAGATGGATTACAACTCATTAACGCACAGGTTCCCAGGATTAGAGAAGGGCATCTTTGGGGGTCGATTTAGAAATTCTATCACAGCTAATAAGCCAATAGTGAAAATAAAATGTAATACTAACAAGATCAGGTAATCCCAAAGAAGTCAGAAATTGAGAAAAAGAAACAAAGAATAGATGAGACAAAAAATACAATATCAGACTAACCCAACAATGCATATAATTACATTAAATGCAAATGGTTTAAACTCTCCAATTAACAGTCAGAGACTGACAGATTGCATTTTAAAATCGAATGAGCAAAAAGCACTTTCAGTATAAAGATACAGGTTTGTTAAAGGTAAATAGATACAAACGCTAAACATAGTGTAAGCTGGAATAGTCATATTATCAAATCTAGATATCATGTATTTAGCAACCGTAGATCCCACTTAGAGGTTAGACTCCTCTAAGCATATTCACATCCGCAGCACAGCATCCAGTCATTTCATAGTCTGCATTTCTGCATTAGTAGTTTACTAAGTGCTTGGTGCATATTAGTTAATCAATATATAGTTGTTAAATCAGTGGTGTGTTTAATACAGTGTTCAAAAGGACTCATACTAATATTGATAGTTTAAAATCTTTAAGCCTATAAAAGTGTTGAGTGGCTCTTAGTGTCAGCGAGGCGCGGTGAGAACACCCGAGGGGGAGTTTTCTGTCCTTATTCGCAGATGAGAATGGAGTCTCTGGAAAGATCCTGCGGTCCTCTCGCCGAGCTGCCGCTGGAACGTGGCCTGGTTCCACCGACTGCTTTGTGAAGCGTATCCAGATGCCTCCTTTAGATGACTCTTCTCCTCGCTACTTAACATATTGAAAGCAATTATGTGATGCCATAATGAATGTTGCAGACAAGCTTTCCTTTCCAAAGCTACGGAATAGCAGCTTTGGAAAGGAAATATTCCAAAGTGTAGAATAGCCATATTAATATCAAAGAGTAGATTTCAAGGTAAGGCATATTACCAAAAATAAAGAGGAACATTTCATAACGATAAAGGGTCAATTCATTCAGAAAGCATAATGATCCTCAACGTGTAAGTACCTAATAGCAGAGCTTCAATGTAGAAGAAACAAAAACTGATTTAACAAGGGACTAAATTACTCAATAAATGTTAAATACATGATTCACTGATTGTTGGGACACATGCGTTACTGAAGATTTCAAAGGAAAGGAAAGGGGGGAAATCTTAAAATGCGAAAAAGGAAGGGATAGACAGAACCTCATATTCTAGAATAGGAAAACAAAATAATTTCTGCACATATAAATGTAATAGTGTAAACATTTTGCCAATATAAGCTTAATAGTACTATGAAGTCTTATACTTTTCAACAGTTGATGCATGTTCTTATCTAATGGAGTCATCTACCACAGCCGTCCCCTCATTATTACCTGATGGCTACCTTGTCACTGCACACCTCTCCACTAGCTCTTTCTTGCTTGTGACTACAGTATGCCCCCCACCTTGCCCAAACTGCTGTGGAAGACTTCCTCAAAGTGAGCATGCGAGGTCAGGAAAAAGAAGAATCACAAAATGATTTTCTCCTAATTTCCAAACAGGATACAGAGAGGGAATTTTAGGTTTTGTTCGTTTGTGTGTGTGTGTGTGTGTGTGTGTGTTTTCCCCAAGCTCATGCTGATTAATCCTCAAAATGTAATCCTTAAAAATTTTGGAACAGTTTACCATACCCTAGGAAGAAGCATGAATTGATTTTTGATTATTTGCTCACTTAAGAAATAGTTAGCCGAGACTGTTAAAAGACTTTCAGTTTCTGCTACTTTATTAGAATTGGATCTGAGCTGACACCTAAAAATCAGATTAAAGATATTTTATTTGTGTTTTTCTATTGCCCATAGGTGTCATGTTGTCTACTGCAACTTAAAATTCATTAAAATGACTGTTAAAAAGGTAAAGGTTATATGGGGATGCACAAGTGAATCTTAAGTAGGATTACCTTGAAGTATTACTCAGCTCCAGCCATTCTGCAGAGCTGGCATTTCCAAACCATCAACTCAGCATGACACACACGTACACCATCTGGCTTTGAGTTCTTAGCAGGTTGGTTGCTCTTATCGTTTTGTGTCATATGCAGAAATGAAGTGGTCAAATGTATCATTTCTCTCCAAGAAATATAAATAGTAATTTATCAGAATGAAAAAATAATCCCAGGATCTGCAGTCACTCTAGCATTCTAGCTTTTGTTTCTCTACAATGTTCTCTACTAATTACTTCTTTCTGCATCTTTTCTCTACCCCCTCAACTCTCCCTGTCAGGAAACCATAGTTTCTTTTACTGAGTCATTTTAAGTAAAGGACTCATTTCCACAAGTATAGAAATGTATCCAAATTTCATTCATGTCCTTATCTGTTTTACAGATGAATGTTTTCATTAAATTAATTTACTATTACTTTCTTCTTTTTCCTCTGAAATATACTAAACTATTACAAATCTGTTTGTACTATAGGGCAAATTCATTAGACTTCAACCATTTATTCTCAAACATATATGATGAAGTTTATCCAGAATAGGTTTTTTATTTCATTAGATCCTCAATTATATGTAATTGCACCAAAGCTATAGTCATGTCATTACTTTAATTAGTTGGTAATTTTTACATTTCTGCCTCATTGGCCAAACTCAGGCAAGAACCATGAATGCACCAAAGCAAGAAAAGCAGCACATGAAATTGGGAATGGGATCATTATTTATAGACATTTTAAAAGATCGAAGTACTGGTATCTTGACCGTTGGGGGCAAGATTTTCAATGACTTCTTTTATGGTGTACCACACTCTGCTTATATTGTATTTTCATAAAAGTAACATAAAGAGTACCATAATATTTGTGCTGAAGATTTTGCTTGTTTTAAAGTCACTTTTAGACATACAGGCAGAAGAAACAAGAAGAGAAAACTCTGAGGAGCAGCAATGAAACTGAATTTATGTGGATCATGGAAATGAAAGGAAACCGGAGAGAACAGATGGGCAGAAGACAGGGAGACTTACAGGTGTCACAAGGGAAGGCCAGGAGGAGTCTTCTGTATGAGTACAAGAGCATTAATTAAAGGGAAGATGATAAAGAAATGAAAAATCTACCAAATTATTCTTCAATTAGGTATCAAAGTATCATGTAACCTTTAAGAAATCTGTATGTAATCCAGGAAAGAACAGTAAAACAGAAAGACAGATAAGGTAGACAGACAGATAATAAAGATAGCTTTAGGTAGATATCTATTTATTTAGACATCTATCTATCTAGTTAGATGACACATACACATATAACATATGTGGGGTGTGTGTGCATGTGTGCGTGTGCCTGTGTGTGTAATTTCTCCTACACAGGTTGAATAACACATTTGGAAAAGTGGTGCGAGCACGAGGCCTTCCGGCATCTCACCTATAGTCACATATCAGATGGCACTGTAAAGTAGAAAACATTATTTTGTTTTCAGTTCATAAAACTTTCAATGCAGTTCTTGCCAGAAACCATTCCATAGCAGTATCTGTTTTCAATGAAAAGTGAATTTGACTGAAGGAGTTAAAAAATATGTGGAAAGGATTCAAGAGCCATAAAATAGCAGTACCATAAAACACAATCTTCAAGGGATTCCCTTTCCATTCCACGCACATCTTACTTTTCAAAAGTGCACAGTTCCTTCTCCTCCTCCTCGAGTTCAAGAGTGAATGCCAAAAGTATTTCGACACCATGAGACAGTGACTCAGTATGAAATCAGATGAGTGGATTCTGCAAGGATTCCTTTGCATTTGTTTCCAGTGTCTGCCTTGTCTGAGACATATGAACGTCCCTAACAACTCACCAGTCACAGAGTCCATCTCAATTACAGTATGGAGTCCACCAGTTACTTGGAAGCTGGGATCAGTTACGTGTTTGAATGCTGTTCTGTAGAGAGATCAATACATGTAAAAGTACCACAGGCTCTCTCTGCCTCCTCCATCCATGGAGACTACACCCATCAGATACATCATCTGGTGAATTTTCCTCTGATGTGCTTGGAGAGTGTTAGCCTGAACAAGCCAATATGGTTCTCTCACTCTAATGACTATAACTCTTTTTTTCCTAAATCTGTCATTCGAGTGATGTGCTTTAAGCTGAGCATTTTCAAGAAATCTTCACCACAAATATTTTTGAAGAGATGGACTCACTGCATCGCCAAGCCCATGGTTTTCATAATGTGCTTTAGAATCCTTGTCCATGTACACAGACATCTGCCTCATTCTGCTCCATCTCATTACTGAAAATCGATGAGGTAAGCCGTAAGTCACCACTGGCAAGCAATCCATTCAGACAGGAAGAAAGAAAAATAAGCTTTTCAGTGAGAAATAACACACTTAGATAAGCAGCTTTGGAAAGGAAAGCTTGTCCACAACATTCATTACGGCATCACATAATTGCTTTCAATATGTTAAGTAGCGAGGAGAAGAGTCATCTAAAGGAGGCATCTGGATACGCTTCACAAAGCAGTCGGTGGAACCAGGCCACGTTCCAGCGGCAGCTCGGCGAGAGGACCGCAGGATCTTTCCAGAGACTCCATTCTCATCTGCGAATAAGGACAGAAAACTCCCCCTCGGGTGTTCTCACCGCGCCTCGCTGACACTAAGAGCCACTCAACACTTTTATAGGCTTAAAGATTTTAAACTATCAATATTAGTATGAGTCCTTTTGAACACTGTATTAAACACACCACTGATTTAACAACTATATATTGATTAACTAATATGCACCAAGCACTTAGTAAACTACTAATGCAGAAATGCAGACTATGAAATGACTGGATGCTGTGCTGCGGATGTGAATATGCTTAGAGGAGTCTAACCTCTAAGTGGGATCTACGGATGCTAAATACATGATATCTAGATTTAAGCACAATAATAGTGATAAACACTTACTGAAAGATATATCTTTAATGACACAAATCTGTACTGAAGTGTAAATTTCCTAACACTATAAAATTTTATACCACTAAATCTTTACGCATGATAACAATTAACTTCAGCAAAAGAAGACTTTAGTTCCAAACATCATAATATATTTGTCTTGTCCCCTATGGTACAGACGAATGCAAATAATCTGGCTCTGAAATGTGTGTTACGTGCCAGTGAGTTGGCTTCGACTTCTGGCGACCCTATGAATGAGCGATGTCCACATGTCCCCCGTCCTCAGCAGCCCTGCTCAGCTCCTGCAGACTCCTGCCTATGGCTTCTGTTATGGAGTCAGTCCATCTCATACTTGGTCTTCTTGCTGCCTTCTATTTTTCCCAGCATTATTGTCTTTTCCAAAGAACCCTGCCTTCCACGATGTGCCCGAATTAGGATAGCTTCAGTTTTGTCATTTGGCCTCCAGTGAAGTTTCAGGCTTAATTAATTTGTTTGTCTTTCTGGTGGTCTGGGCCAGTGGTAGAGCTCTCCTCTAACACTGTATTTCAAATGAATCAATGTTTTTTCCTATCAGCCTTCTTCACTGTCCAACTTTCGCACCCATACTGGGACTACGAGGTTGTGGATGACCTTGGCCTCGGTCTCTAATGACACATCTCTGCTCTGTTTTTTTTTTTTTTGCCTACACAGCACCTGGTCTTCCTAGGTGGTCTCCCATCCAAGTACTAACCAGGACCGACCCTGCTTAGCTTCCAAGATCAGATATTGGGCTTGTTCAGGGTGACATGGCCGTAGACTATGGACCATGGCTCCACTGGGGCGCGAACCCAGGTCCTTCTGCATGTAAAGCAGCCGTGCTAACCGCTACAGTATGAAACCACGTCCCACATCTCTGCTCTTGATGATCTTCCCTAATTCTTCCATTACTGCCCTTCCGAGTCTCTGCTTTCTCTTGATTTCTTGGCTGCTGTCTCCATGTGAATTCATGACTAAACCAAGGTAAGCACAATCTTTAATAATTTTATTTTTTATTGTCTATGTTAAAGTTGTGCATTTCTTCTGTAGGCATAATTTCTGTGTTCTCCAGGTTCAAATACAGTTGTACTTTGGCATTTTCTGGAACTTACAAACTTCTATTACATTTCTTTACATTTTTAAAAATTTACTTAATTCTTTTAAACACTATACTAGGAATGGGTACTTCCAGGTGGGTACAATCTTCAGAGATGTAATTTGGACATATGAATCAAAAGTCTTGAAAATACTTTTAGTAAGGCATCTTGTTTGGTCACAAAAACTTATGGACAAGAATGTTTGTTTCACTGGAGTTTACACTATAAACAATCCAGAAATAGTTAAAGTGACCAAAATGGCATATTTAAATCTTGAGGGAATGGTAGAATGTTACATATCCATGAAACATCATGTCTTTAAATAATAGTTTACAACTTGAGAAAATGCTTATAAAATCAAGTGTAAAAAAACCACTGGAAAGATGAAGAAGTGGATCCTAAAGCAAACTGAGCCTGAAATGGAAGTCAAATGACAAAACAGAAACTGTCCTACTTCGGGCACATCCTGAGAAAGAGGGGTTCTTTGGAAAAGACAACAATGTTAGGAAAAATAGAAGGCAGCAGGAAAAGAGGAAGACCAAATATGAGATGGACTGACTCCATAACAGCCATGGGCAGGAGTCTACAGGAGCTGAGCAGGGCTGCTGAGGACAGGACATGTGGACATCACTCATTCATAGGGTCATCAGGAGTTGGAGCCGACTCAATGACACATAACATGCATGTAGGTATAGCATGATACTATGTTCCAGGATCTGTAAGCTGACATCCACCGGAAATTTTATCATAGTTTAACTTACTTTTTCAGGTAGAAAAATATACTTTTACAACCTGAGCATTTTATTCAAATTGTAACTCACTATGTCTAATGGTTAATAAAATAAAAATAGCGCTGGCCTCATATTTGCTCATATTTTCTTTCTCTCCCTGACACCACTCCCGTCTGTGCATTTTCTTTCCCATCTAGATATAGAAATGAGAGAAGTTTTTTTCCATTCATATTTCTGAGAACTTGTTGAAAAGTTGCAGCTAAAACAGCAAGCTAAATCATAAACTAATTATGTCAAAGGTTCTTACAGTGCTTCCCCTTAGGAATTACCTAGCATTGTTTTAAACTAGTCATGCTGTTTTTCAGGAAGAACAAAAAGCATTAAATTTATTATCTATAAGATTTCTAAAAACACACAATGTGTTTTGATAGCTCAACTTAAAGATATACTTTTCTACTAACTTTCCTGCATTTAGGGCCATGAAATGGTTAAAACAGTTATCCATGTGTTTGGGTTAGTTGTCAGGTTTGGGATTTTGTTTGTAATCAGATTAGGTTAAGAAAATGTTTACAGTATTTCTCTATTTTAAGAAAACTGACAGAATCAAATCGTCATTCTAGCATTTCTCAGAGTGTGAGGGACATACCTACTGAAACAGCTTTGGGTGAAAAAAATCTAAAAAATAATTTTAAATTGTAGCTACCTGTAGCCTGGACTAATTTCAGGAAGGGAATTGTAGATATGTTAATAGATGTGGAAACATATAGGGCAGAACCTGCTTCTCCGACATCTCTTTCTATACTCTGATATTTATGTTCTCACCATTACGAACCACTAACATTTTTCCATAGGCAGAAGACTAGTTCATATATCTGTGTTTTGCAAATGCTTTTACCCCAACCTGGCACGCTTTTCTAATTCACATTCACCTAGCCCACTATCACTCATCCTTTCAGACCCAGCTACACTCTCTTCTTGACAAAGCACAGTTGAATTGTCCATATGTATCTTATTGCTAAGATTTTATATCCTATAGTCCTCTAACCCTGCATTTACGTCATTGTACTTTGGTGTTTTGTTTCTGTCTGTCCACCCTAAAAGACTATGAGCTTCGTGAAGAAGAGCATAAGGCTCTAGTCATCTTTATGTTCTTAGGTCCAGTTTACCTGCTTGAGTATTAAGTTGCCCTTGGGAAACTCAGAACTTCAGTTTCTTCTTCTGTCAAATGGTCATAAGAATATGTGCCATACAGATTTACTGTATTACATGAGATATTATAGGTGGAAGCACCTGGAACCTTGGCTCTGAGTTAATGTTAACTTGAATCTGAATCATTCCAGGCATCACTACAGCACACATCCCAATAATAAATCAGCATTTAGCAAAATGCCTAGGATGGAGATCCTCAATAAATGATCATCAAATGAATAAATATAAGGAACATAAACCAAAGTGTATAGACCAGCGGTTCTTTGAGTTATAGGAACTTTAAGGATATGATGAAATCTATGGCCTTTCTCCCCATGTGCACACATTTTGTGAAGAATTTTGTAAAGAATTTTGTGAGGAAATTTTTAGGGGTTCTCCAAATCCCCTGAAGCCCGCTCATGGTCTCTTGAGTCTACAGGAACTGGTATGGGTCCCTACTGTAGACCATCCTGTGTAAAGACTATATTACCTTGGTCCAGAGAAATCTGGCTTCCTTCTCTGACTGCCACAGTGTCAATTCATCCTAAACTGCTTAATGTTCTGGGTGTCACTCTCCAGCCTGGTAGAATAGCTATGGGAAATCTCTCAACCACGAGGTGTCCTCTCCTGGGATGTGAATAGAGGGAAACCAAAATGTAATGATCCCGCTTTGCTGGACTGTTTTCTGGGATTTAACATTATATCTGAAAAAGATCTAGATGGAAACTTTCGAGGCTTTAGATTCTTCTTATTCACCATAAAACCAAACATTTATAGACATAGTCAGGATGGACTTATGTTTCAGTTAGAGCCAGCATCGTTGTCAGAGGACTCCTGATTCTTGCAAGTCTCAACTAAACCTAATGTATGTATCAATTTCTCCAACCAAAAAATGGCTTAACGCACCTACCTCTCCAACCAAGCCACACAATATCTGCATGTTCAGGTATCGTTTGCAAATATTTTAGCTCTCGTACAGTTCTCTGCATCTGGAGTTCTGAGAAAACATTCTCTGGAGAACAACTGGTAAAGCTGGCTACGGGGTTGCCAGTCATTTTCCTGGAGATAATCTTTACTCGGAAGATAATTTCTCCACACATCATTTCTCTAGAGATCCCTTGTAAACACTTAAGCAGAACACTCTTAGACCCAGAATCAGGTGTGCATCTTCCAAATGTTTTATAAATACTTGTCATATGGCACTCATCAAATTGCACAGTAATTATCTGTTCATGTTTCTGTTTCACCTTCTACACTGTGAGAGCAACGTAGGCAGAGATGATATCTTATTCATCTTTGTATCCCTAGAGCCTAGCGCAGTGCCCTTTCATAAAAACAACC
Organism: Pteropus medius; assembly: GCF_902729225.1. Classification (NCBI taxonomy): domain Eukaryota; kingdom Metazoa; phylum Chordata; class Mammalia; order Chiroptera; family Pteropodidae; genus Pteropus; species Pteropus medius. The sequence goes on from NW_024344253.1 coordinate 8,011,845, forward strand.
ACAGAGGGAGAATACGAACGTGAAAGGCATGCTCCTTACCTTCAAGAAGTTCAGAATGGGGTGATCAAAATAAACAAACACTTACAATGCAATATAATATAATCTAGACTAGTGGGAAAGGATGAGAAAAGGTCTCCCCTAGAGTGAGTCCCTTCTGAGCTGAGTTCTAGAGGATGAACAAGAGGCAGTCCCTAGAGAAGGGTGGTGGACAAGGAGGGCAGTGTGCCTGTTCTGTGCAGGAGCAGCAGCCTTCTGAAGGGAAGGCAGAGTGATGAGAGAAAGTGCAAGCAGCTCTAAAGAATAGGCACATAAGGTGGAAAGGGGGTAATGTCAAGAAATGAGACTGGAGAAGCAGAGGGGCTCTGATATGATTAGGTTTAGAAAACTATGGTAAGGTGTTTAAAGAAAAAGGAGAATGCTAAAGGAAAAATAGGACGATGATACAGTTGTAAACAGAGGAGTAGCACATATTGCGAAGATCACCCTAAAAACAGATAATGGATTGAAGCACGACAATACTGAAGGTTGAGGGGTCAGTGAGGAGGCTGTTTAAGAAGGCCAGGTGTGAGAAGATGTGGAAACGAAAAAAAGCTTTTTTTTTCAGCAACAATAAAAAAGGCAGCAGATACAGAGAGGAAGACCGAGACCGAAGCGATACTAAGGCTATTTGGGAGGAAGATGAGCCAAGATGTCATCCAGGCTCAGGGCGGATGAAGGAGTAAGAAGCGCCAAGAACCACTCCAAGGTTTCAGGCCCATTGAAAGGCCTTCACTGAGACACAGGGCATGCTTAAACATTTCCTCTTGGTAAGCATTAAGTTTAAGGTGCCACTGGGGCACTTAAATGGAGAAGTCCAACATGTAGTTGGACGTATCTATAGTGTAGAATAGTTCGCAAACACCCTTCAAAAACATCAGAATACTTATCAACGAGGCCCAGGGCGTGAATGAGTTCCACCAGCATGGGAGCTCGCGACAAGAAAAAAATGAGTCTGAAGCTGGTCGAATGCAGACTGCTTGGCCATGACGAAAGAATTCCAAGGAGAGGGAATATTTCAAGAACCTCAAATAATGAAAAGAAGTTGGAGAAGTGCTTTCACGGACCTGACAATGAGGAGGTCTTTGTGTCCTGACGATAAGAACAGTTTCAATGGACTTTCGTAGTCAAGAGCCAGTGTGAGAAGTGAATTGGAGCTGAGACTCAGTAAGAAATATTCTTTCCCAGAGCATGACTGGGAAAGGAAAGAAAAATTGAGTTGTAATTAGAGGGAACTCGAAAAGATTTCAATTCTGAAACAGTATGCTCTCATTAACTCAGACATGATTTATTGAATTTTGAAGATTTTTTCTTTATTTAATGGGAAATATGCTTGATGGTAAATCCAACAAATGTATCCCTTATTCAGTCAGCTTGACAATATACTGATCATTAATTTTAAAACTTTTAATCTCTGGAAATTGATGAAGATAAGTCCAAAGCCTTAGGAAGGTAGGTCCAGGATAATCTATTTGTTTAGAATGGTCATTTGTTTCACATCAATGAATGTGCTTCAGATACTTAGAATACACCTTGGTTTCTTCATTCAACTATGCAATTACCCAAGGCTGTAAGTCGGTCTGCTTCTCAATATACTCTGTCATTCTTCCCACACACATCTGCTGCTTTTAAGGATATTTCAAAGAGTCCATCTGGAGAAGACATATGGCATCTCACCTATCTCAAACCGACAACAACAAAAAAAACCCCACACCTCCTCCTCAAGGTGCAAGGGCGCTTCCTCTCTTTAGTTTTAAAATAGAGTTTCTCTGTAATATTTTGTTTAAGGGTGTGAATCTAAAGTAAGATTTTGCTCCTAGGCAAGCTAGAAGCTGCTCTCTCCTAAAAAGAAGGCATGTTATTAGGAATGAAGCTAATGAAAGATGTACAAGACCACCACGAAAAAAGCACAAAACTTTACTGAGATAACATTAAAGAAGCCCTAAAGGAATGGAGAAATATACTATGCTCCTGGAAGGTACAATGTTGCAAAATGTGAATTCTCCCCTAATTGGTTATAGAGTTAATGTTATTTCAATAACCTAAATTTTTCTGGGTAAAATTTGGCAAGCTGCTTCTAAAATCAAATGGAAATGCAAAAGGCCAAGAGGAGTAAAAACAATACTGAAGAATAAAACTGAAGGACTTATACTATCAGATATCAAAATATAATTTATAACCATAGTAATTAAAAGCATGTGACATTCATTGGTCCATGGATTAAAAGACCAATGGAGCAGAATAGAGTCCAGACAAAGATCCACACATAACAGTCACCTGTTAAAGCCACCACTGCTATTCTTTGAGCTAAAGAATGAACATCCATATGACAAAAAATAATCTTTGACTCCTACTTCAAACCACACACAAAAATCACTACCAGATGAATCATAAATGTGAAAGATAAAATGATAAAACTTCCAGAATATAACATATGAGAATATCTTCATGAGCTTGGATTATGTAAATATTTCTTAAAAGGGCAAAATAAAGCATGTATACTAATTAAACAGATTAATAAACTGAATTTCACTGAAAGTAATAACTTTAATTGATCAAAAGATACCATCAGTGAAGATAAGCCATATATATATATACAAAAGATAAGCCATATATGTGTGTGTGTGTGTGTGTGTGTATAAAAGCCTCCTACAAATCAGAAAGAGACCACCCAAGTTTTTAAGATGGCAAAGGACTCTAACAGATACTTTATATAGTAATTAAAAGTCACATGCTTTTAATTACTATAGTTATAAATTATATTTTGATATCTGATAGTATAAGTCCTTCAGTTTTATTCTTCAGTATTGTTTTTACTCCTCTTGGCCTTTTGCATTTCCATTTGATTTTAGAATGGCTACTCAAATGGCTAACAAGCAAATAAAAATTTTAACTTCATTAATGACCAGAGAAATACAAATTCAAATCACAATGAAGTATTACTGCATACCCCTCAAAATAGCTAAATAAAAACAATAAAATAAAATAATCAGAAAAAACATTAGCACTAGAGAGCATTGGTGAGGATACAGAATAACTGGAACTCAAACACTGCTGGCGGGGATGTTAATTTTTAAAGCCACTCTAGAAAACATATCTACTGAGCTAAACATACGTTTGTCCTATAATCCAGCTATTCCACTCCTAGGCGGACATGCACATATACAAGCATGTTCAAAGATGCATTATTATTAATATCTTAAAACTGTAAATAACCGCAAAATGCATCAGCAATAGGATGGAAAGTAAAATTTAAAACAGACAATATGGAATACTACACAGCAATGGAAAAGAACAAAGTACAGCTACATGCAGCCATAGGAATGAACCTCACAAATACAATACTGACCAAAAGAAGCTAGAGACAGAACTAGTTGCATGAGTCCATTTCTATAGAATTTAAGAATAGGCAGTGCTAGTCTACAGAGACAGAAGTCATAAAAATGCTTATCTTTGAAGGGCTAATGACATGGTGGGAACACAGGGTAACTTCTGGGGTACTGGTATTTGCTATCTTGATTTTGGTGGTGGTTACACAGACGTGTTCTTTTTGTAAAAGTTTTTTTGAGCTACTCATGTATAATTTTGGGCATTTCTCAGTATGTCTGTTATGTTTAGAAAGTAAATGAGTGAATGAATGAATGAAGAAATAATTTATAAATAAATGGAACCGTAGGATGGAGTCAAGTGTATGGAATCATGGTATTCCACACTAACAGATCTGGATGGAGTCCAGGGGTTTAAAATACATTTCTAACAGTAAATATCTTCAAAAGTTAAATACTTATGTGTATACCACATATATTGTCTGTTTGAAACTGGCAAAGGCAAGTGCTAATATCCTCACATACAGTTAAAAGTGTAATTTTATACACTAGAATCAGATTCTGGGCCCCATCCAGCTGAAGTTGTTAAGTGAGAAGTCTCTGAACTGCAAACTGCCCTTCTGTTTGGGGAGGATTTTTATTCCTAGAAACAGAGGTTAAATCAGGGAAAAGGAAAAGCAATGAGTTCTATTACACTTGTTAAATTATCAAATAGACACCAGAACATTTGACCATTGTGTTCAGAAGATGTACCAAGTCTTTTTGCTTGGTTTTAGGTTTCTCAAAGTACTGTCATAAACTGAATACATGTTTCTTAAATGCTGTGTAGCAAGTGGGAAACCTTAAAGAAAATTTTACCTTACCATTTTTAGTAGAGTGTATCTGGAATGTTCTCAAAGCAGATTTGAGTCGAGGATCTCAAATTCATGCTCTTGTTACGGTAATCTCATACAGTTAACACAGGAGAGAAAAGTCGCCACAGTAAAATCAACAATAATTCAAGCGAATGAATTTTCAGAGGGAAGTTTTATGTAAAACCATTATGTCCATCATATATTTAACTGGACCAGAAATGTAATGGAAGTTTTTGTTGTTTCTCTCTGTGAGAAGAAACACAATCATACACAAAGCCACAGGAACCAAACACACAAAATATATTAATTTAAAACTGTTTCCATGGGTATCCTGGTAAATGGATATTTTAGGCTGATTTCCAAGCTTTCAGAAAAGACTTCTGACTTGGGGGTTCTGAGAACTATTACAGGAGACATCCCTTCCACCTCTTCCCTTGTCCTTCTAAGTCTTCTTATTCTCTTCATAGTCTCCAACAAAGCTCTCTCCCTTCTACTTTTCAACCACTTGGTACGAAGGCTAAAAACTCAAGTAAATAGAGGCTGAGGTTTCTACATATGGCCAGTTGGCATATTTTTGTTGTTTGCATTTGGGGAGGACAGTTTTCCAGTTTACTTTTTAAAAACTGCATTTTCACTTATAGTTGAAATTTATCTCGGTTCATTCATCTATTGATATAATTTTGTATAGCTAGTTTCCACAATCTACGTGACAGATGTCTGCATCTATGGGAATGTTTTGAATAAGCTAGCCCTTTGTTCTGTCTCAATAAATTGTCCACTTCTGTTCTTTATTTACTAAAGACACATCTCTATAATGAGTAGGCGTCTTTATATTAAAATGAATCACTATTTGTCTATCAATTTAAAAATTGGTTTTTTCCCCCCCTCAAGAAAAACAAACAAATGTTTGATACAACCTATACAAGCTTTATGGTAAATGATGGCTTTCTCAGAACAGTGATGTAAAAATTTCACTTTTCTGTAGATACTATGAAAATTGTTATGTTTACATTTATAATACAGAATGAAGGGCAGTAGTAGCATTAGTGGAGAAGATGTAATTAAGGGAAGCCACACTGCATCTAACCGAGTCAAAATTACTAAATTGAATAAGTTTGAGAATTGGGAGAAAAGATTATACGCTTTCTTAACTGAGAGATATTCAAATGTTTATAGGTAGAAACCAATGTATTTACTTATTTATTCAATAAATATTTTGGACACTGTGTGCTGGACACTGTGCGCTGGACACTGTGTGCTGGACACTGTGATGTTTTGAGGATTGAGAAATCACCAGGATGTAGTTCCTGACCGGAGTGAATGCATAGTGAACTGGAGGAGACAGATAAGAAACACAGTAAGACATGTATTAGTTTTCTAGTACCACAAACTGAATGTCTTAAATGACAGAAACATATTGTTAGACATCACAGTTCTGGAGGCTAGAAGACCAAGATCAAGGTATCAGCAGATTGGTTCCAAGGACTACGAGGGAAAATTTGTAACATGCTTCTTTTCCAGTTTCTGGTGGTTTCCTGACAATCTCTGGCATTCCTTGGCTTGTAGAAGCATCACCCCAATCTCTGCCTTTATCTTCACATGGCCTTCTCCCTGTGTGTGTCTCTTTTTATAAGGATACCAGACTCGTTGGATTAGGGGTCCACCCTATACCATTATAATCTCATCCTAACTACTTAGAGCTACAACAACCCTACTTCTAAGTAAGGTTTCATTCTTAAATACTGGGGTTTAGGATTCTGACCTAAGAATTTTGGGCGTGAGGTCACAATTCAATCCATAACAGTACAGAAAGAAAGACATTCAACCTCACCGTAATCATTCACCAGACTTTGGGGGAATCCTTGTAGAAAAGCTACCATTTCCTTAATGGCCTCCATTCCTACTACCCGTTTCCACAAGTCAGTCCCGTGTTCCCATCATCTGGAGTTGGCTGCCTGCACAGCTAAATCTCAGTGAATGCGAGCTACTGCACCGGCGTGTGAGTGACAGCTGTCTGAAGGTCCTTGCTTTCTACTTAAGTTCCAAATCAAAACCCTATGTCAGAATCAAACTACTGAAGTTTCAAAAAAAAAAAAAATCGAGAGCTCAGTATTACAGCCCCTCCCCTACAGAAAATGCTTTTTCCATTTCACTTCTGTTGCCAATTCTACGATAGAATTGTGCTTGTGGACACAATTTTTCTGGAGCTGTGGGGAAAATATTGATATTGTTCGACACTTTTTTCTCAGGAAAACCTACACTTCGTAATGTTTGCAGTCAGCTTGAGAAAGCATTCCAGCTATCAAACTCCTAGGCAAATATTTTAAGACTTAAGGATGTAAGTGATGTTAAAATTACAATACTTGACAGATTTCTGAACTTGACTTTTTTTCTTGGAAGGTCTGCGCTCTGTTTGCTCCCCCTATGTGAGTTCATCTGCAGCCCCGTCTTGAAGATTACTCACCCCTCTTTTCTGAAAGCCTCTCAGAGCTCTGCTTTGCCCCCTCAGTACCTGCCACTCTAACTCCTGTCTTGCACGTTCTCTCTTTGGTCAAATTCTTTTTGGCTTATCTGGCTTTCTTGGCCTGGGATGCTTCATTAACCACTTGTATTACCTTAGCTTGACCACACCCTTAGTATTCTGCTTTCTCCTTGGTCTGTACCATGTCGCTCTTATTTTAAACAAAATTTTGTAAAAATGTAGAAATGTGGCAATGACCTGAGAGGCACGGTGAGAATCCTATCTTAACTGCTCAAGATAGATGTCCCCACTTCTCGGGTTTAGTTCCAGGAGTATTAGCTATAGCTCTGGGACATACTCAGGATATTCTATGAATTCTATGATTTCTCTGATCCAGTACTGAAAAACAGAAACAAAAACAGAAGGGCTCACACCAGGGAAAGGCTAAGAGGTCTTTGGTGAGCCAAATGTCATACACTCAGAGGTCTTTAGAACTATAAAGTGCCCAGCTGAGACAAAGGACCACTATCCTTCTGGACCGATGGCATCACCAGGTTGAAAAGAGGCGCTCTCGGGGAAAAAAGAATCAATCCCTCCACTAAACTGACGTCAGAAAGAAGCTCCACCCTCACTCAGAATTAAAAGAGAGGCTGGAATCCTTTACTTACTACTGTGAAGAGATTAGAGTAATACAAGGCAAAGGCCATTATACAGTAGGCTGCACGCACTGTAATTTTTTAATGTTTGTATTTTTTTCAGTATCTTGTCTGTTTCCATGTAATGATTAGTTGTAAGACTCGTAAATAACAATAATAAAAAAAGTCCTAAAAAGTACTGGAAAGGCAACGCAGAGGATTCTCAGAAACCAGCATAGACCAACTTTCACCTCTGTATTTGCTTATCACATGGCTTTTGGGGAACACCTCTGGGGTTGATTAAAATAAAAACAGACATCTCTTTCCATTATCCCTACCACTATCATCACTACCAGCAGCAGCAGCAACAGAAACACTGTCTATTTCTTCCACTTAGGGCGGAAAAAGAAGGCAATATGCTTTAATGGGGCAAATACTTTCTAAATTCACTCAGAAGAATCCTGGCTAACAACTAAACCTCTTTCGAAGCCCTAGTCATTCTCTTTAGTGAACAATTACAGGGTTAGAATTTATCAAGGAGAAGGAGGTTCAGCAGCTCCCTTTAGAAAACTTCTGTATTTATCACTCCGACAATATTATCAATGATATCTCAGTGAGTTAAAACAGTGTGATGCTAACCACAGCCAGAGACTTCACCAGGCAAAGGCAGAATGGGAATATACATTCCGAAAAACAGTGTGGTTCCTAATGTGGGTGGACTTAATTTAGCTAATTGGTGTAACCTTAGAATCCAACAATGATAGCTCAGAGCAGAGTGTTCGATCCTTCATAAGATCCTGTACATTTCTCTTTCACTATACTTCCACATTGTTTTATAAGTGTTTGGGTCTGATGTCCCTTTAGACTGCAATATTTTTGAAGGCAGGGGCTTTTAATTTCTTATTGTATTGCCATAACATAACATAGTAGTACATAGCAGGTATTCATAAAGTGCTTGTTGAGTAATCAAGTAAATTAATTTTAAAAATGGCAATTTTTTCCATTGCCTTTGTGTTTATTTTAAATGTATAATTCAATGACACTTTCTGAAAGAACAGATTCACTGCTAATGATCTAAGACACATACGTATGCTAGATATTGGTGCCTAATGTGTACACAAATTTTTCATGACTCGGGTAGTATAAAAAATACAGTGTCGATCCAATGTATAAGGTTTTATTTGTTTCTTTTAGTTTGGTTTTGGCTTTGATGAAAAAAATAAATGACTACTTTGACATGTCTGTATCTGTCTCTCTGCTCATAAGTAACCTCTGTATTTTATCAAGTCAGATATCTGTTAATCGAACAAAAGTAAAGGTGTACGATAGTGATGAAAAATAGTATCAACCCTTATAATTTTATCTAGGACGCTTACATGGAGGGTTCAGAATGTTAAAATGAATGCAATGAATACTATCTCCCATTGCTTATGTTCTGTCTACGGTCTTTAAAAAAAAATCTGAAGAGTCCTGAAATAACGACATTTCCATTTCACATCTGCTGGCTGTTTTAAGTCATTCTTCCAACTGACAACGTTTGATCAGACATTAATTCAGGAGCCACAGTAGATGGTTTCTGTGGTGGTCATGTCAGACGAGCAGTTCTGGACTCTGTCTCCCCAATTTACAGGGCCCCGCCTCTCACACTGTCCCTCAACAGTTTTCAGCCCCTGCAGACTTCCACTCACTCCAAGCTCCATTCTACAAGGAATTCAGGCCCTTAAGGACGGTCTTTCTCTCCTCATCCCTTGGAACTTGCTCCTCTTTCCCATAACCACTAATTCTCCAGAAATTAGGCTAAGAGGGTAGAAGGCAAACAACGTGATTACCTAATTAGAGTAATTCACACAATGTTGTGAGTAATTGATAGGTATCACCCTTGCAGGCTACTTGTACTTTAATTGATGGAATGTGCTGGCCAGAATTTTTTTGAGCATGGGTTCAGTTGTCTCCCAGATGTCTCTACATGTGCCATCTCACTATTGACTTATTCCCTAAAATAGAAACCTGAAGAATAAAAGCCAGAAAACCTGTCATTTTTATAAACGTACCTACACCTGTTATTTTAAGCAATTTAACATCAGTATAAGTAAAAAGTCACAAAAAAAAATGATAAAAGCTTCTGACAAATGCATGCAAAGATATAAAATAAAATTCAAAGTTTTATAATAATAAAATAAATTAATTATTTCAGGCAATAAACTTTAAGTATGACCATATTATTGTATTTTCCATGAGCATCTTATAAAATCTTTATAGAGTATATGTATATATCTCTTGCCTTTTAAAACAAGGGGAATAAAGACAGCAGAATATTCAGGGAGCACTCTTAAAAATAGGCAGCTTTAACTAACATTTTTCATAATATTGATTCCTATTATTTCCTAAATCAATGCCTTTTAAAAATTATTTTGTAGATTAAAGTTACAGCCAAAATGTCAGTTTCTTCTTTTCTTGCTTTCTTTATGAAAAATAATTGATAGCACTTTTTATCCCAATCACACTGAGAAAAAAATACTAAAATCAAAAAAACGTTTCTTTTTAAGTTGGTTCAACTATACTGAAATCCGTTACAGAAGACACAATTCAAACAGAACTACTATCTGTGGTTTTAAGGGCTCTAGAAATCTGACTTGTGTTTTACTATGAAAGAATATAAAATATATTAAATCAAACTATGGTATAAAAAGAAATTTAAAAAATGAATAGCATCTCCTCATGAAATTAAATATTTGCAAATGGTTTTTCCTAAGCACTTAAAAGTAGTTATAGCTCTTCTAAAAATTCAAAGAACCAGCTTCAACTTAATGAGAAAACCTATACTTCCTGTAGTGTCGAAGATACATTTGAGATACTTCATCCCCCATTTCCTAAACTACAGGAACTTTGGAGATACTTTGTTGCTAGATAAAAAAAAAATTTCACTTTTATTAGGGAAAATTTTACTAGGTTAGAAGTTCTGAATGAGCAATAGTTCACATATATTAGAGAGGAATCACCTCTTTCCTTCCAAAGGCAAACTAAATACTCTAGACTCCCCTCTCTGTAGAGACCATCAGCTCACTCTGAAACAGTAAACACAATTAAAAAAACAAGACAGACTTCAATGTGAGAACTGACCAAAATACATATCCGGAGGGAAGCATTTCTGATTGTTTTTTGTTAGGTATTCTCTTGATCTTCATGCTCTTTTTAAACTGACTCCATTTCCAAGATCACTCTGAAAATGAAAAGCATAAATATGATGGCCCTCACAGCAACCTTCATCACGTCAAGGCAATATATTAACTCCCGTCCCCTGATATTTCACCCCATTTCCTACTGACAGTGTCCCCCACTTTCCAGAGAGTATTTGAGGCTCTCTATAATTTAAACCCATGCTTTTTTTTTTTTTAGCTTTAGGAAAGGCACATATTTTGGAAAAAAATAGTTTTCATAAATACCCTTCAAGTCCTCCATCTAATTTCCTATAGATAAAGCATGTGCGCAGGTGGTCTCCTGGGACTGTCTAAGGTTTACTTCTGCAATAACTATGTAGGAAGTCTCTTGACTCATCTAAATTTGCCTTTAGAGACTAGAATTGAGTCTCAAAATAAATTCAGTTGTGTAACTTCTGTTCCTAACTCAGAGCAAAGCTATACAACATAGCAAAACTCCATTTATTAAACTCTATCTCAAGAAAACTTAAAATTTTTAAAATAATCCCAGGCCCCAAATGTAGATCATGAACCTACTTAGATACAAACATGGGAAACAAACTTTTAAAGTTTTCCAATCTTCCTAAAAAGATCAGATTATAGATCAAATCTGTTGCCAAGGAACACAGTTTTTGACCTGATAAGAAAATCACATGGCCAATATTCTAAGACTATAGAATTAAAGTCATTCTTTTGGGTTCTGTCCTTTAATTTTCAGAAGAAAACCATGAAGAGGCTTCCCACTCAGCAGAGATACTGATCGAAGCTTGGTACAATGGGCACGTTTGCAGACCTTGGGTAACGTACATCAAATTCAACAGGCCAAAGGAGTGAGTTTTTCATGATGGGGCTCTCACTGTTCACAAACCAGTTTCCCATTGCTCCTCTCCCAGCATCGCAGCCTCGAAGATGCTCATCTCATATCTGGCCCCTAAACCATCCACAGACGTACTGCCTGCCTTCCTTAAAGTGGCATCCCAGTCTGTGCAAATGATCGGGTCATCCAGACATGCTCCATTGCCGTACCGCACAGCATTTTCTGCACCTGCTCTTGAATAGTATTCCACAAAGCAGAAACTCCATGCTGTGTTCTTCACTCTATCCAGGCCCATAACGATTTTATGTCACCACTTGGAGTTGCTGTAGAGTTCACAGATTTGTTCTTCAGTTGTGTGAAAGGAAAGATTTCCAACACACAACATATAGTTTTTCTTCAGTAATTTTTCCTGCTCTTCATTGTCACTACGTGAGTGCTGTTCTGGTACTGGCTCAGTGCCACATAGGAGTCACTGTGCAGCACCTTCAGAAGGCTACTGGACAGAAGGCAGAGAAGTGGACAAGGATGCCACTGCTCCGAGAACAACAAGCCTCCAGTGGTGGCAGAACCCAAAAGAATATCCAACTATCTCTGAGATCAAAGTAAACAAGGTGAGTCAATGAGCCACACGTGAGGAGCAAAGGGAAGACCACTTCATGTCAATCTCATGGTTCAGAGTATCCACTTGGTAGCTGACATTGGGAGAATAGAAGGTATAGCACAAACAGTGGCAAAAACTAAGCTCATGCAGTCAGTGGGTGGCATCAGGGCCCATGGATTATATACATGTGCACGGAAAGTTTCAACAATGCTGAGTGAAGCTTTAGAAAAGGTAAATATATTTTAAAATCAGTATGATCCCATTGGAAAAAATAAATGCACTTGAATGGAATTTGACTTTGGCTGAATTTTCTTAAAAGCTGGCCCCAGGTCTGCCATTGACACATATGTTTTGGTTTAGCACTGGGCCTCCAAACAACAAAGCAGGTGAAATTCCACAAAGATACACTTCTAATAAATCATTCTGTCAGTTAGACAGTAACATTTACATATCACCCTTCCAATTCCTAATTGGCTAATCAGTTGCAAGACCAAATTACACAGTACTGAAAGCAATAAGAAACACAGGCATGTAAACAGTATCACAATGGCTCATTGTACTGTCAAGTTTACCCTACTTAAACATGCTATTTCTATTTGGATAAAGAAAGCCTCATAATGACAGCATTTTTATGAAGGCCTTAATCAAGCAAAACTAACCAACACAATATATTGTTTAGGAGTACATAATATTTTTCTTTAAAGCAAATGATAAACACAAATTTTAGGATGGCAACCACCTCGAGGCACAAGGCAGAAATATGGGATGGGAAAGGAACATGATGTAGAAAGCAACAGTTGTAGTAAAATCATTTTTATAAATATGCCTAATAATTTACGTACATATCGATTATACTATTTTATGTTTATCATTTTTATCATGATTGACTTTGGAGAAAAAGTCTCTGTCTTGCTTAGACCATGGAGCACTCTCTGGAACAGAACATAGCAAGCCTGAACTATGCAGAGAAAGTAACCTATATTTATTGTTAATTAGAAATTCCTTTGAAAGCTCTTTGAACTTTGCAATATTTCGGGATGGAAAGCCTATGAAGAGTGTTGTAGTAGTAGCAGCATATAAAAAAAAAAGCTTATAATGCGCTTTGAGTTCTTTCATATTTATCACTTTTTATTAAGATTTTAGCTTTTTAGAGCACTTTTAGGTTCATAGCAAAATTGAGGGGATGGTACAGAAATTTCTCACATACTCCCTGGCCCACAATATAGCCTCTCCCATTATCAACATCTCTCGCCACAGAAGTAATTTGTTACAATGGATGAACCTACAATGGCGTGTCATAATCACCCAAAGTTCATAGTTTATCCTACGGTTCACTCTTCGTGATGTACATTCTATGGGTTTGGATAAATGTATAATGACATGTATCCATTATTAGAGTATCATAAAATATTCCAATTGCCCTAAAAATCCTCTATTCATCCCTCCTCTCACCCTTGGCAACTCGATCTTTTCGCTGTCTCCATAGTTTTGCCTTTTCCAGAATGTAATTATACAATATGTAGCCTTTTCAGGTTGACTTCTTTTACTTAGTAATAGGCATTAAGATTCCTCCATGTCTTTTCATGGCTTGATAGCTCATTTCTTTTTAGTGTAATTTTCCATTGTCTGGATGTACCAAGTTTATTTGTTCATTCAGTCACCTACTGAACAACAACATTTTGGTCGCTTTCAAGTTTTGGCAACTACAAATTAAGCTGCTATAAACATCCGTGTGTAGGTTTTTGTATGGACATGAGTTTTCAACTCCTGTGGGTAAATGCCAAGGAACATGATGGCTGGATTGCATAGTAAGAGTATATTTAATTTTGTAAGAAATAGCCAAGCTGTCTTCCAATGTGGCTAAACCATTTCCAGCAATAAATGAGTTTCTGTTGCTCCACATCTTTGTCAGCACTTGGTGTTGTCAGTGTTCTGAATTTTGGCCATTCTAATAAGTGTATAGTGATATCTTGTTTTGGTTTGTATCTTCCTGATGACATATGATATGGAAAATCTTTTCATATGCTTACTTGCCATCTGTGTATCTTCTTCAGTGAGGTATCTGCTAAGGTCTTTGGCCTATTTCTTAACCAGGTTGTTTTACTGTTGAGTTTTAAGAGTTCCTTGTATATTTTTAATAACTACTTTATCAGATATGTCTTTTGCAAATATTTTCTCCTCGTCTGTGGTTTACTTTCTCATTCTCTTGACACTGTCGTTCAAAAAGCAGAAGTTTTTAAATTTTAATTAAATCCAGCTTATCAATTCTTTCTTTCATGAATCATGCTTTCGGTGTTGTAGCTAAAAAGTCACAGCCTGACACAAGGTCATCTAGGTTTTCTCCTATGGTCTCTTATAGGGGTTTTATAGTTTTGCATTTTATGTTTTGGTCTATGATAAATTTTGAGTTAATTTTTGTGAAGGGTGTGAGGTCTGTGTCTGGATTCATTTTTTTGCATGTAAATGTCCAGTTGTTTAAAAGACTATCATTGCTCCATTGAATTGCCTTTGCTCCTTTGTTAAAGATCAGTTGTTGATATTTATTTAGGTCTCTTTCAGGGCTCTCTGTTCTGTTTCATGGATACATTTATCTACTCATTCACCAATACCACACTGTCTTGATTACTGTAGCTTTATGGTAAGTCTTAAAGTCACATATCAATCAGTCATCCAACATTGTTCTTCTCCTTCAATACTGCTTTGGTGATTCTGGATTTTTTGCCTCTCTATATAAACTTTAGAATCAGTGTGTTGATATCCACAAAATAACTTGCTGGGGTTTTTATTGGGATTGCATTGAATCTATAGATTAACTTTGGAAGAATTGACATCATGATAATAATATTGAGTCTTCCTATCCATGGACATGAAACATCTCTCCATTTATTTGGTTCTTCCTTGTTTTTGTTCATCAGTTTTGTAGTTTTCCTCATAAATATGCTATACATATCTTGTGAGATTTATACTTAAGTATTTCATTGGGGGGAGAGGTCCTAATATAAACTGTATTTTTAATTTTAAATTCCATTTCTTTATTGCTGGTATATAGGAAAGTGACCACATCCTGCAGCTTTGTTATAACTACTTATTAGTTCCAGGAGTTTTTTGGCCAATTCTTTTTTATTTTCTACACAGTATTTACCACTTTTTAGTCAAAAACAAATATAGCCCTCTACGGTAGGATCAAAATATAATATAATAATATATGGTTACTTCCCTAAATGTTAGGTAAAAACAAATTTTAAAAAAATCGAAATGACTGGTGAAATTTCTGTAAGACCTAAGACTAGTTAAAATATATATTTTTTTCATTATGTTCTTTGATCATTTTGAAGGTTTTTCTCTGATCACTGGCAATTTCTCAAACAGAGGGGTATTAGATGATGATTTTCATCCTGTAGATCCCCAAGGAGGCTGAAAATATCAAGAGCTAAATACAGTTGCCATTTGCATTATTAAGTCCATTTCAAATAAATAAGATGCTCACTGGGAAAAATGCATAGAAGATTCAAATAAAAACTCAATTAACACATCAGAACAATACACCTTGGATCTTTACTACACTGCAGTCCTGGATGATGGTATTTATTAAGATAGAGAACAATTAAGTAGAAGTAGATTTGAGAAGTGAAACCAAGAACACTGTTTCTGATTCTGTTTGAAATGCACATTAACTCTCTAAGCAGAAAAATAAAACAGGCAGTTGGACATAGGAATATGGAACTCAGGAGAGATTGGGACTCAAGTCTGGAGGATCACTGTGACATAGAATGTACTTAAAGCCAAGATGCTAGGTGGGATCCTCAAGGAGGTGAATGTAGATATAAAGGGAAGAGGATTTAGGACTGATTTCTGGGCATTCAACATTGAGAAGAAGAGGAAAAGAAATGAGAAATGGAAGCTAAGAAGAAACAGTCAGAAAAATAGGAGGAAAGTCAGGAGTGTGCATTTTCCCAGAAGTCCAGTTTAAAAAAGTGTTTCAAGAAATGGAAAGTGACTGTCTGGATCAAGTATTTCTGAGAGTCTGAGTTAAATAAAGACTCAGAATTGGCCATTATATCTGTCAATGTAGTGGTGATTGATTGCCTTAATTATAGCTCTTTCAGTGGAGTGGAGTGGAGTGGGTTTAAGAGAGAATGGGAGAGGAGGAAGTGGAAACTGGACATGTAAACAGTTCTTTCAAGGAGCTTTGCTAAAAACAGAACAAGAAAAATAAGAGTGGTACTAAAAGACTCAAGACCAAGATAAATTTTATTTTGTTTTGTTTATGATGAGAAATATCATAGTATGTTTGTAGACTGATGGAAATGAGGCAGTCAAAATGGAAAATTATATAATACAGGAGGGAGAGGAGATAATCTCAGTAACGGAATGCTCATTAGGCTAGAGGTTGTGGAGTGTACACATGGAAGAGTTGTCCTTAGAAGGACAGACGGTTCATCCATCATAACAGGAGGGAACTTGGAGTGCAGCTTCAGTTGAAGGTAGACTGGTAGATTTAATGATGGGAGAATGTAGAAGTCTCTTCTGATATAGAAATCTTTGCTTGTATTTTCTTATTGAAATAAGCAGCAAGTTCATTACGCTCTTTGGCCAACATGAAGTGTTCTCTGAGAGAACACTGAGAGGATCAGTGAAGAGATGTCCAAGATTTCATGACAGAGGAAAATAGATGAAAGAGGCAAGGTGAGAAGCAGAGAGTCAACTGACCTGGGAAATGTAGTACACTGTTGGCAGGACTGAGGGCCCGCTTGATGTTTGTGGTCATCAATAGCAAGTAAGCCTAGAAAGCATGCTTCTGTGATTTTCTTTAATCAGCTATTTAGGTGCAGGCATGAGTAGGCAGGTAGTTGGATTTCATCGAGATCACAGATTTTTTAGGTAAATAAGACTGAAGGCAAAAAGGGATATGGTAGTTGACGGCATACAAGGCTGTGTGTATAATGTTGGACTATGGAATCTATGCTTTAAAAAAAATGAGGAAATGAGAGTGTGAGGACTGGAAAAGGTGCTACAGTAGAATACCTCTGAGAAATTCTCTCACTACGAAATGACAGAGCAAGCCCATTTCAGCCAAAAAATAAATAAATAAAAAATAAAAAACAGGAAGGTTACATCCGACAGGCATCCTCCCAGAAAAAATATCTTTTCCTTTATAATTTAGATCTTCTGGTACAGTGCTACTCTCTTTCTATTTGTACCTAAGGTCACTAACGGCAATTTTTAAAATGCCAAATTAGGACCCATTATAATGGCTTTCTGTGGCAAACAGAAATTGGTTCAGACATGTTTACTACAGTCAAGTTATGAATTTAACTTGTGTTAACACAAGGAAATATTAAATGGATTAAAGGAAAAAAATCGTTTTAAATTATAATGCTAAGTTGCTGTTCAGTAGAAATGTGAAGTACGAATAAAGCAAGTGCAATTGTATTACAGTATCCATGGTACACTCCTATTAACTTCTAAGTTATATTTGACAGAGATCCATGTCTAGATTGAAAAATATTCTTTTTAAATAATTTTTCTTGATGATAGGGAAGTCATCCCAGGATGCAATGCACTTGTCAGTCCTTTTCCCATTTCCTTCCTGCCTTGTTGTGTTCCGGGTTTTACAGTCCCCATGAATCAGGCAACACTTTGGCTATTCCCCTGCACTGAAAAGAAGTCTTTCCAGATACTGCATTCCTAAATCAGACACAGGATAAGAGTTTCGAGGCCATCATCTCAGATTTTAAACCAACAGATACTGGGGGCTATCGATTACATATCTGAAAACAATTTTATCAGCCCTCGCTTTCTGGGATTATTCAATGAGATTCTGGGGCCAGATGGGCTATAAATACTAAATTTTTTACATTACTGTGAATTTTGATCCTTTCCATTCATACACATGGGGAGAGGGGGAGGGAAAAGGAGAGGGAGATGGAGAGAGAGAGTGCGCGTGAGCGTGCGTGAACACACAAGTCTTTGAGTAACATAGTTGAGTTCAATGTCATTCACTTATAGCATTGGTAAGAAAAATAAATAAATTTCCAGCTAGGACCACTGTCTGTGTAGAGTTTTCATGTTCTCCCTTGTTCTCCTCACGTCTTCATGGGTTTTCTTTGGGTACTCCAGTTTCCTCCTACATCCCAAAGCTGTGCATGTGAGGTGAACTGGTGTGTCTATATTGTCCCAATCTGAGTGTGGGTGTGGGTTTGAGTGGCCCTGCAATGGAATAGTGTTCTGTCCATGGTGGGTGTCCACCCTTGTACCCTAAGCTGCTGGGGCAGGCTCCAGTCACTCATGACCCTGGAATAAGCAGGATGGAAAAGAATTATCTTACTTGTCTTATTCACCTTTCTTAAATGTATTCTAGCTCACATTTATTTTAGTGTTTAATATTAGATGTATTTTGGGTCTTTATTTAGAAATCTGGTGAAATTCTTTTGCACAGAAATATGGCATAGGAACTTACTCTTGTTTATATCAATTAGCCTATGATAAAACTGGTTTTTTATATGTCATTTTGCTAAAAGTTGCAGAACCTATTCTACAACCAAGAATCTATTGACGACGTTATGCGAGGACTTACTGTAGACAGACAGATAAATATGTATGTATTTCTCTCACCCCCAATTCTCAAATGAAGAAACTAAGGCCAGAGCAGATAAGTTACTTGTCCAAGGAAACAGAGGCAGGACTAGGCTGCAAACCCAGAATGTCTTAATCCAGAGACAGTGCACTTAACTGTTGGACTCTGTATCCCTTCTGAACACGGCCCTTAGGTAAGCAATTATTTTTATCCTAAAATGATCACAGTCCTCTCAATTTATGGTTCCTGTCCCTAGTCACAGGTATGCATGTAACAATTAGAATAACAACAAATAGCATTTATTAGGTACTTGATATGTGCCAGGCATTGGGTTATGCAATTAACATACATTATTTCATTTAATCCTTACAACTCTGTGATAAACATTAACAACAACAACAAACAAACCTCCCTCCCTCGCCAAAAAAAAAAAAAAAATTAGGCCTTAGTGAAGGTAACAAATTTACCTGGAGTCGGATAACTGGTAGATGGTGCAGCTGAGATTCAAATTCAGACTGACTCCTGAACCCAAGTGCTCACGTCCTATGCTCTAAAGCTTCCATTAAAAGGCATACAATATGTTGTATGTAATTCTCCAATAAATTGATAGTATATGTTGCTAAAACTTCAACTGTTGAGAATTACCATTTTGTATCTTCGGCTATTAAGTACCTTGTGAAAAAGAAATGTTCTTTGAGCCTTCATCACATACAATTGGTTGGTTGCGAGTTAACCAGAGAATTTTGAATGTATTTGTGGTAAAGGATTTAAATTCAATAATTTTTACTATATTCACGTTCGTTGATTTTGTGCACTATACGACAATGTTTTCTTACCCTCTGGCTTCTGGTAGGCACTGGCAGGGGACTGGACAGAGGAAGGAAAGGAAATGGGGTATTTGTTTTGTTCACTCAGTCCCTGAAGGGGGGATGAACATCAAAGGTCACTGTTCCAGATCAAGCAGTGGTAACCTGTCCCTGTTATTAGCCCACAGTATTGTGCTATATCTTGAGACTTCTTTATACCCTGCTCACTCTTATAAATGGTTCTTCACTAAACTCACTCAAATGACCCAATCTAAGTGTGCCATTGCTTCTCTTCCAGGACCTGAGCTGATACAAAAGTGATCTACTCATGCATAGAAAATATGCCTCAATATTTTAGAAGAAGATATGTCCCCATACTATATGTATTTTTTTTTCCTTAATGTTCATATGTCTTCTTTAAAATAGCAAAAATGTGTAAATGTAATTATAACAAAAAAGGATGTATCATGTTAGAGCAAATACCCTTTCTTTGGACTCCTAATGTTAATTTTTCAAACGGATCTAATAAATCACTCGCAACTCAGCTACAGTACAATTTTAATGCGAGGTGAATGGAATGCTTGAGCAAACCCATGATTATTGTGCATAGAAAACTATTCTTGCTCACTTCAGTCATGTCAATTCTATCTTACTTAGGATGCTCTAGGAACTTAAAGATTTATGTTTGGTTCAAGTATTTAGGAGCCCAAAACCAATGTACCTAATACTCTGGGTTTTATAAACATAGAGTCAAAGACAGCTACTCACTTATATTTATGAGATATGTGATGAAATATTTGCAGGGCAACTCCTGGGCAAAAAATTGTAAAATTGAAGAACCTTGAGTGATCACTGGCATTATTTTTCTATTAATATACAGAAATAAATATACGGAAATAAAAACTCTAATATTGGAAGGAGCGTAAATTAATTGATTTAAAATTAAGGGAAATGGTTCCATAATGTAGCAGTTAGCATGTCTGCTTTACATGCAGAAGGTCCTGGGTTTGTGCCCCAGTGAAGCCATAATCCATGGTCTACAGCCATGCCACCCTGAACAAGCCTGATGTCTGATCTCGTAAGCCAAGCAGGGTCAGGCCTGGTTAGTACTTGGATGGGAGACCACCTAGGAAGACCAGGTGCTGTAGACATAAATAATAATAAATAATTTTTAAAAATTAAGATAGTCTCTTGAAGACTTTAGTATAGCAATTCCGCCTCTAAGAATTTATCCTAAGAAAAAAATCACAGATGCATGAAAAGATTTATCTATTCATATGTTCATTAAGACAGTCATAGGAAGAAATCTGCAGTCATTAAAAATGTTATGGAAGTATGTATAATGGCATGGAAAAATGTTTACAAAATATTCTTGTGGAAAAAAATAGGTACTGAAATTATTTGCAAGCTATTTCCAGTGCCAGGCAAGATGGAGAAAGCTAACTACAGCCTATCATTATCACTGATTACAACTAAAAACTCTGAATAGAATATAAAAAAAGTAACTACCTAAGCACTCTGAAATGTACACACAGCAGGTAGATTGTGAACTAAAGTGAAAACTTGAATAAAGATCCATAAAGGGTTAGGTTCATGGACTTCTGTTTTCTTTTTCACCTAGATACGACCTGAGTGTGAGCTGAATCCAGGGACTGTGCAGCAAGCACTAACAACAAATACTCCAAGAGAAACACCTTCTTTCCAGCCAGAGGACTGGGCAAAGGAGTTTCCCGTACGGACACTGTGAAGGAGATCTTCTTTCTCCCTTTTTCCCCCTTTTCCCCCCTTTTTTCCCCTTTCTTTTCCCCCCATTTTTCCCCTTTTATTTCCCTCCCAGCTTGGCTCTGAGGACAGGTCCAGTTTTAGAATTGCACTAGGAACAGCACAAGCATCTAAAACCCCAATAAAACCCCTCTCTCTAGACAGAGAAACCGGAGAAAGGGAGGCACTCTTGTTTGAAGATCGTGGGGAGAATGTAGGTTTTTTTCTCTTGCTGCCTCTGCGTGAAGGCAGTTCCAACTGCGCAAAACTGCATGACAGCTTGGGAGGCTAACTTTCTGGGAGTACCTCACCTTCCTAGCCAGAGGAACCAAGAAAAAGAGAATCTGAGAGCTGGAGAGTATGGGAGAAATCATGGCGGGAAGAGAGCTGAAAAAGGGCAACTCCTAATTCTGTGTGAACTGACGTAAGTCCTGGACCTGCATAGAATGAACCTAAACAAACACGGCAGAGGCACCAAGACCGGGACTACCATGCAAACCACTGTCCAAGCCCCAGCTACTCACTGCATGAGATAAGCTCCAGAAAACACTGTGAAACCTTTGAAAATTCATCTGACATCGGAACCACCATAAGACAAAATATGAGGTTTGACCCTAACCTGTTTGATTGTCTCCCAAACAATCCAGAACACAAATGGATCACCATTCTTCAAAAGACTTTAATAGGACCCAGAGTCTCACAATATAATAGTCAAAATGTGCAGGGTATAATCCAAACTAATGACATACAAAGAGCCAGGAAAATGTGACCAATATTCAAAGAAAAGACCATCAACAAATGACAACTCCAAGATGTCCCAGATGTTGGAATCACCGAGAAAGGACTTCAGAACAGCTCTCGAACAATCTTCCATAAGGTGAATACTGTATAAATGAATGAAAGACAGAAAATCTTAGTTGTGACACAGAAGTTACAAAGGAATCAAATAAAAATTTAGAACTGAAACAGATAAAATCTGAAATTTAAAAACTGACTGGATATATTTAATAGAGTGTAGGTAACAGAGGAAAGAGTCAGTCAACTTAAAGATAGATCAATAGAAACTATAAAACCTAAAGAATGGAGGGAAAATACTTTAAAAATTAGCCAAGTCCTCAAATACTTATGGGACAATAATCAAAGGGTCTGATATTCATATCAATGTAGTCCCAGAAGAAGAGTTAATTACATCAATTAACAACAGGTGCAGAATGAATATTTGAAGAAATAGCTGAAAACTTCTCAAACTGGGTCAAAGACATAAGACTACAGATTTAAGAAGTTCAGCAAACCCCTGTCAGGATAAACTCATAAAACCGTGCCTAGACATATCACTATCAGGCTACTAAAGACTGCTAAAAACTAAACATAAAGAAAAAAATCGTAAAGACAGCAGAGGCAAACAGTACATCAAGGGAGCAATGGTTTGAACAACTGCAGAATTCTCATCAGAAATCAGAGGCCAGATAATAGGGGCACAACATCTTCAAATGATAAAAGAAAAGAACTGCATGGACTACTTTACTAAGTTCTTTAAAATATTTGACTCTTGATAGCAAAAATGCATTGTCTACGGGGTTGTCAAGTAATGTAGATGTAATTAAAATAACCATTATCACATAAAATGGAGAGGGTAGTGACAAGGCTCATATAGTTTACTTAAATGTGGTAAACGACTCACTCTAGATTGTATACAGGCAGATGTACATAGGGTACTCCCTAAAACTAAAAAAAAATACATCCGAATAGCCAATAGTTAAATTACAATAAAACATGTACTAAAAATATTCAAATAATGCAGAAGACAGAAAATGGAGAACAAGAGAAAAAAAGGGAAACATAAACAAACGAACAAACGAACAAATAAATAAATGGCAGACCTAAATGCAACCATTTCAATAATCAAACTAAGTGCAAATGGTATTTACTAAACGAAAGAGATTATCAAATGAAATTAAAAAAACAAGAAAATTATATGTTGTCTATGAGAAATCCACTTTAAGTATATAAATATAAATAAAAGTAAAAGAATGGGAAAAGATACACTGTTCGAACACTAATCAAGAAAGCTGGAGAAGCTATATTAATATCAAGCAAAGCAGACGTTAGAACAAAGAAAATTAATAAGAAGAAAATTTTTTAATGATAAAAAGATATTTCATCAAGGTACATACCATTCCTAAATGTGTATGCACTTAATGTGTAGGCTTCAAGACACATGAAACAAAAAACTGATAAAATTTAAATGAGAAGTTGAAAAACCCACGATTATACTGAGGGGCTTCAATGCTCCTCTCTTGGTTAAGGAGAGCGTAAGGAGACACAAAAGCAGCAAGGATATCGAAGATCTGACCAATACTATTCACTAACTTTAGGTAATTGACATTTAAGGAACAGTCTACCCAACCATATAAAAATGCATCTTTTTTAAGTGCACATGGAATACTCAACATGATAGTCTACATTCTGGGCCACGGAACCAATTTTAAAAAATCGGAATCATGCAAACAATGATCTCTAATCATAATGGAATTAAACTGGAAATAAATGACAGAAAAATACCCGTGATATGTCTAAAATGTGTAAATTAAACAACATATGTCTAAGCAATCTAGTGTAAAACACACTTTTGTAGGGGCAGGCAGTAGATGGGAAATCTCTATCTTTCCCTCAATTTTGCTGTTAACCTAAAACTGCTCTAAAAAAATAGTCAATAATTTTTTTAAATAAAAAACACAAAGGAAATTTAAAAAATATTCTCGTGTATAACAATGAAAATAAAATGTATTAAAACTTGTGAGATGCAACAACATTAAATGTTTATACAGGGAAGAAAAAAGGGCTCATATTAATAAATGAATAATCTAAGCTTCCGCTTTAAGAAACTATTAAAAAAAAAAGAACCAAACAATAAAGCAAAACAAAAGGAGGAAAATAATAAAGGTCTAAACAAAGAGAAGTCAATGAAATTGAAAACAGAAAAAATAATAGGAAAAATAGTGAAACTAAAAGCTGATCTTTGAAAAAATCAGTAAAACTGAGAAATTCTTAGACTGATGAAGAAAAAAAAGACAAAAATTACCAATATCAGGCATAAAATGTGGTTAGACCCTACAGAAAAGGTAAGAAGAAAATGCTGAACTAAGACAAAATGGAACAATTTCTTGAAAGACATAAACTACCAAATCTCATTGAAAAAGGATAAACTGAATAGTCCCATATCTTGAAATCAACCAAATTGAATGTGTAGTTGTAATTTTCCAACGACAACAACAACAACAAAATCCCTCCAAGCTCACAGGTTTTCAGTGATAAATTCTATCAAAAATGTCAGGAAAAAATAATATCAATTTTCCTCAACCTCTTCCAGAACATTGAAGAGAAAGAAGGCTAGCATTATACTAATATCGAAGTCAGACAAAGAAGAAAAAAACACAGACAACTATTCCTCATGAATGGAGAGGCAGAATCGGCACAATATTAGCAAATCAAATTCAGCAAAACAAACAAAGGGCAATATATTACGATCAAATACATTCATCCCAGGAATATAGGACTAGTTCAATATTTAAAAATCAATCAATATAATTTACCATATTAACAGGAAAAAGAAATGAAAGCTATATGAACATATCAATAGATACAGTCAAATCATGACAAAATTCAACATCCATTTATGATTTTTTAAAAAGCCTTTCTACTAATTAATATCACAGAAATCTTAATCAAACAATAAAGCATAAAAAGAAATAAAAGCCATGAAGAATGGAAAGAACCCTGTCTATTAGGAGATGACATGCTTGTCTACCTAAAAAAAAAAAAAAAAAATCTAGAAAATCTCACGGAATCTATAGCAAAGCTGTTCGAATGAGTGAGTTTAGCAAAATCACAGGATACAAAAATCTAATGTATCTCTACATACTGGCAATAAACAACCAGAAAGTAAAATATAACAAAAATAATACTATTTACTATTTGTTTCACTGCAAAGCATAAAAAGATGGCAAGTAATCGCATGAAGATATTCAACATTATTAGCCATTTGAGAAATGGAAATTACAACCACAATATCACTACACACCAATCAAATTGGCTAAAGTTAACAATACTGACATCAAATAACTGGCAAAAATTAGGAGAAACTGTATCATTCAAGATATTACCAGTAAAAATGTAAAATGGTACAGCCACTCTGGAAAACAGTTTGGCAGTTTCTTTTAAAATTAAAATCGCAACTACCATACAACCCAGCATTTGCCCTCTTGGATATTTATGCCAAAGAAATGAAAACTTATGTTTACACAGAAACCTGTAAATAAATGTTCACAGCAGCTGTATTAATAATAGCCCCAAACTAGAAACAATCCAGATGGGCGACTGGTTAAACAAACTGTGCATCCATTCCATTAAATACCACTCGGCAATAAAAAGGAAGAAAGCACTGACACATGTAACAGGAGATTGCTGATTGGAAAAAGCCAATCGCCAAAAGTCTCTCTCACACACACACACACACACGCGCGCGCGCGCGCGCACTTCCATTTATAGAGTACTGAAATAACAAAATCAGAGAACAAATTAGTGGTTGACAGGGGTCAGTGATGAGATGAAGGTAGAAGGTAGGCGTGGCCATAAAAAGGCTACATGACGTATCCTTGTATCCTTGTGGTGACGTGACTGTTCTGCATCCTGACTGCTTCAACATCAGCATCCTGGTGGGGATAGTATGATACAGTTGCAAAAGATGTTACCACTGGGGGAAACTGAGTAAAGCCCATACAGGTCTCTGTATTATTTCTTACAACTGATATGAATCTATACTTATCTCAACAAAAATATTAATCAAAATAAAATATTTAATGACTTTAAAGTACCATTTACAACGGTACTAATAAAACAAAACAAGTATAAATCTACAAAATATGTGCAGGAGCTATATGCTGGAAACTAGAAAACACCAATGAAAGATATCAAAGATATAAATAAATGAAGAGATGTATCATGTTCATGGATTAGAAGAGTAAATATTGTTAAGTGATAATTTCCCCAAATTGTTCTACAGATTCAATGAAATCCCATTCAAGAATCCCATTAGGATTATTTGTAGATATTGACAAGTGTATTCTAAAATTTCAACAGAGGCAAAGTAATTAGAATAGCCTAAACAAATTTTGAAAAATTCAAGACATATGACAAAGTTGCAATAATCAACACAGTGTGGTACTTGTGAACAGACAGACACATCAGGAGAACTGAAGAGAATCCAGAAATGCATCCATAATATAGTCAACTGATTTCTGACAAAGGTGCAAAACGATTCAACAACAAAAGGATAGCCTTTTCAAGAAATGGTGCTGGACCAACTGTACATCTCTATGCCAAAGAAAGAAAAGGGAAGGGAAGGGGAAGGGAAAAGAAGGAAGAGAAAAGACTCAACTTGACACGTATCTGACACCATACTCAAAAACTAACTCGAAATGAATCATAGGCCTAAATGTAAAACCTGAAAAATAAAACTTCTAGAAGGAAACAGAGGAGAAATTCTTTGTGACCTTGGGTTAGGTAAAAAGTTCTTAAACGTCAAAAGCATGTTTGATAAAAGAAAAAGAATTATTTGGATGTCATCGAAATGATAAACTTTTGTTCTGTAAAGATACTATTAATAAAATGCAAAGATACACCATGGACAGAGGGAAAATGGGTGTAAATCGCATATTTGACCAAGAACCTTTATTCAGCATACACAAAATCTCTCAAAGATTAACAAGAAGAAACAGCCTAATTTTTTTAATGGACTATTGAAGAGACATTTCTCAAAGAAGATATGTGTATGATAAAAATATGCATGAAAAAGCCCTTTGACATCATTAGTCATGAGGAAAATGCAAATTAAAACCATGAGATACTAACACACTTATTAGAATATCAAAAACAGAAGAAAAATTGACAATGCCACATACTGACGAGGACCCAGAGCAACTAGAACTTTCATACATTGCTGATGGCAACTCAGTGTGGCACACCTATCCTGGAAAAGTGTGGCAGTTTCTTATCTAGTTAAACATATACTTGCCACATAACCAAACAATCCTGCTTGTAGATATATATCTAATAAAAACTCATGTTCATATAAAAACTTGTAAGCAAGTTTTATAGCTGCTTTTTCATAATGACTCCAAGCTAGAAAAAATTCAAATGCCCTTCATCTTATGACTAGATCAACAAAGTGGTACATCAATACCATGAAATACTGCTTAGCAATAAGATGGAACAAACTATGGATACACAGCAACTTAGAGGAATTTGAAATGAGTTATGCTAAACAAAAAGAGACCCACTCAAAGGCTCTATGCTGTACACCTTATTTTTCTAGAAAAGACAAAATTATAGGGATAGAGAACAAATCTGTGGTTGTTAAGATTCAGGGAGGGTTTGACTATAAAGGGACAGCATGAAGGAATGTTTAGGTGAGTGTGGTGGTGGCCATATGAGTCTACGCATCTGTCAAAACTCATAGAACTGTACACCAAAAAGAGTACAGTTAATTTAAAAAATTTTTTTAAATTACAAACCATATGTATATATCGAGCTTTTGTTTTAAAGTATATATGTGGCTCAAAAGGCAATTACCAAAATACTAACATTGGTATCTCTTGAGTGATAAATATTATTCTCTGTAATTTAAAAATATTTTTTATAGAGAATGTGATTTTTCTGAAATCTAAACATATATATATGCACACTCCTATACACACATACATATATATATATAAAACTGTAGCCTGACTCACTATGTATTTCTATGTGTATAAAGTTCTGAAATAAATACCATCTTAAAGCAGTAAAACGCTAAGATGCACAGAAAATAAGGGATAATTAAGATGGAATATATTTTCTTCCCAAGGGTTTCCTATATTATACAAATATTCTATAGTTCTATGTATTGCTTTTAAAATTAAAATTTTACTTTATAACACAACCTAAAACATGCAAATATAAGTCAACATGAAAAAGCTAGACCATTAGCTGACTTTTTAGATTTCTATGCTTCCAAAGCACTGTAATAAACACATCCCATTTTCTCAAGATTCAAAATGACAGTATTCTTGCCACTTTGCAAATTTGCACAATTTCCCTGTTTATTCTTGATTAGCCTATCAAAGCTACATTCCGTATCTTCCTCCACAACAGATCTGATCAGGAGATGTCTCAGGTTCAAAGAGCTCTGTGCTCGCTATACTCTGACAGGGCTGAAGGTGAGAAATGGCCCTTTAGCTGTCGAGCCATAGGCTGCCAGACATGAAAGAAAGCTCCACTGTTACGAAATCCTAAGCGGTAAGATTTTTCCAAGCACCTGTGGATCACAGCGACATCTGATTCAATATGGAAAAGTAGACGACTGTTCATGCTTCCACAGAAACATATGACATTTCAGGAGAACACAGAGAAACAAATGAAGAGCAGCTACCAAGTTTGCTAAATGTTATACCAGACATGGAGGATGGCGGGATGGGAAAAGAAGTGACCTCAACTAGTGGTCAGATGACTTTCTGTAATTCCAATAAGTTGGAACTAAGAAAGGGAATGGGTGATCATATCCTCAACTATCTCCCCTACTCCGACAAAACCAGGCCCCTATTTTATGTCTGATCCAAAGGAAACAGTTTCAAAGAAGGTGAAGAGGATTTTATGCAAAGTATTATATTCGCAATTCTTCCCCCAGGTTAGGAAAAAGCATTACTTAATCTTTCAAGTTTATGTGCACATTTCAGGGTCAAGTCTGATTCTACTGAAAAAAAAAAAAATGCAGTTTCACCCTCTTTGTATAATATCCAAAAACAATAAACAAACAAACAAAAAAACACATTTTGCTTATTGAGTATTCAATGAACTACTGGCTTTCACATGGCACTCTGTGGTTTCGACTGGCAAAGCTAAGTACCGTGGTTATATAATGACATATAGACTCTCTTCTCAAGAAATTTTATTTCCTATTTAACATTAAGCCATGAACTAAAGTCAAGAATATTTTAAGTATATAAGTAAATATAAGAAAAACTCAAATACATTTAGTATACTTACGCGGTTTATTATGCTTTTGACGTTTTTTTAAATGTCAAAAATTCTTAACATGTCTAAAAGCAAACAATGTATCCTCCAGGTATACTTGACCATTTCCTGCTCTTTGAATACCCCAAGCTTTTCAACATCTAGGCCCTTATTTTTCCTTCTCCCCCTGTGGTTTTCTTAGGTTCTTTTGCAATATGGATTTAGATAACAAAAACAAGTGCCTAGGTTATATTACCTTAAACCTCTGAAAAAATGCCTTCTCCCAGTCAAAATATAAGGCCTGCTTTTGGTTTTCATAAAATGATGATATAAGATATGCCAACTATGAGAATATTTCTACATATTCTGCTAAAAACCAGTCAAAGGCATTATCTATTATGCTACCCAATGTTCTCTGTATGACAATCTGATTGATAAACATCCCTGAAAAGTCAGTGCCAGGAAAATATTTTTCCTGCTAAATTGCTGTGCTTCCTTTATGCCAACACTAATAACAATACAATCAAATGTGTATTCTTTTTTGCCTTGGTTGCCCTGAAGATTAGTTAAATTTGTCTCACAATGGCAATAAATAATTAATCCCTGGTGCCTAATACATATTTTTCTATTCCTTTTATTTTAAAGTCATTTTTTTTACAACATGTATTTAATTATGTCCCAGTAAAAGTCATCTTTAATATATTTTGAAATATGTTTAAATGTTTTAAATATAGTAGGCAGAATCAATATACTGAGGCTGTGTCCTATAAACCATTCCATGTTAAAGTGCAAAACAGCATGGCCTAGAGCAGCATCTATTACATTAGAATGTGCAGACGAACCACCTAGTGATCTCATTAAAGCACAGATTCTGTGATTCAGAAGATCTGAGGTAGAGCCAGAGGTCCCACGTTTCTAGCTGGGTCCCAGATAAGGTCTATCGTCTGGTCCTCAGACCACGCTTTGAGGAGACAGGACCTAAACGATCTTCTCTCCATGCATGACTGAAAAGTCAGTAAAGGAAGAATGACGAGTAAAATACAGCCCTAGGAGATGACAACTTTCAAAATGGTTAAGTAACAAAAACCAGAGCAAATATAAGGTTAGCCAGATTTTTCTTTCAATCTGTAAAAATCAAATGTCCTAAGTCCAATGTCAATATTAATTTAATTTTTAGTAATAAATGTCCTGTTCATGTCATTCAAAGAAGCTGATTCTGGCTCATGTGTCAGACATTCTACCATACAAATCTAAATAAAATTCTGGTTGATATACTTCAAAAAAATCCCTATTACTCTGAATGTTTTAGGAGGAGCTAGGACAAGAAAAGAATGCTCACTGAAAATGTGGTTAAGAGAAAGTTTTCATTTGTTCGATATTTACAAACACCTCTTATAACCCAGTATTACTCTGAGGACTCAACATGCAGCTGCCTTTTTTCTTTCAGTTTATTTATACCGATTTTATTCTGAGTCTTCATTTTTATCATCTTTGGAGACAACTGTTATGTAACTTGGGGGACAATTATCCTTTAATTAGTGATAAGTAAATAAATCTGCATCATGTGAAGAAAATTCATCAGCTATGGTATCCATTAAAAAAATAGTTGAACATTGGTTACTTTAAATTTTCTTTCCAGTTTATGTCCAGTTAAGAGTATTCCTTCTCCTGGCACAGTAGGGTGCATGATAGTCTCTAAAATACTTTAAGGATCTAGTTTTTCTAATGTTCAGTTTTTATAGATTCTCATATTGCCCACTGTTAAGTGTATGTCTTCCTTGCATAGTTTCATAGATGCATAGGCAAAAACCTGTATTTTGGTTAAAGCCAAAATTAACCAGTTATCTAATACACATAAAGAACTTAGTTGAGTCATTACATAGATACATTTAAGTTTTTTTTATCCCCAGGCCAGAGGATTTAAAGCCAAGTATACTAGCTTTCTATTGCACTGTAACAAATTATCATACATTTAGTCACCTAAGCAATATACACTTATTATTTTATAGCTCTGGGAGGCAGAATTCCGAAATAGGTCTCACCGGGCTAAAATCAAGGTGTCAGCAGGATTGTGTTCCTTCTGGAGGCTCAAGGGGAGAATTTATTTCCTTGTCCTTTCCAGCTTCTAGACATCGCCCACATTCCTTGGCTGTTGGCCCCTTCCTTTATCTTCGAAGCCAGCAATGTTACCTCTCTCTGTGACTTTCCTAGGCAGTCACATCTTCCTCCCAGTGACTCTTCTTCCACCTCCCTCCTTTCAAGAACCCTTGCGATTACATTGGACTCACCTGGATCATCCAGGATAACTCCCTTTTGCCAGGTAACCTAGTATAGTCACAGGTTCTGGGGATTAGAATGTGGACATCTTTGGTACCCATTATTTTGCCTACCAATGAAGACAGATTTCCATTTCCATTTACTAACTTGAATTTTCCTGAAGCATTTTGGTTCTCTTACACTTTTTTGAGGAATAACAGTATAAAATTACTGAGAGCAGTAACTTGCATCACAGTTTTCAACCATGAGTTCTCATTCTATTGGGATGACTCTCATACTCAAAGACAAATATGGATATAGCTGGAATGGCCACTGCCATGTAACCATCTGCTCCCGGGGACATGTAGCCTGAGATTCCTGACTTACATTCTGGTAAAGTTATGCCATGGAACATGGAATCGGACTGTGGTCCCCAGGAAAATGTCTAGACTCTCCAATCCAAGTTGACTAGAAAAGGGGCCTTCCTGTTAAAATTTTGAGAAGCCAAACCCTGGTCCTAAATTGCTCTAATGAGCTTAGAATCATTAAAATTGTCCAAGGCACTAAGCAATAATGTTTATTCAGTTTTTTTTAACATAAAAAAATGAAAAGTTAGATGAGTAAATTACAGTAGCCTAATCTTTTCATGCCATTCCTAAGGATTGACGGGTTGGTTGTTTTAACAGCTATATAATGCTTAAGCTCTGAAGACTCTAAATCTCTCTTTAAAAAGAAAATACCTTGCATGAGTGTGTCTATGAATATATTCTAGACATACTTTCTCATAGGAACACTTGATTAAAGATAATTATTATATTTCAATCAGAAGACACAGGAAGAAATCTGAATGACTGGCAGAAGGCCTTATACAAACTGAATCTAAATATGAAATGAAGTAAAAGTTTCAAACCTAAACCTACGCCTGAATTCTGATAGACGAAAATATTTGTGATGGTTATTATTTAAGATAGGCAAGTCCAATCATCAAATGCTACAACACAAACTGTATGGCAGTTTTAGGAGAGTCACACTGGCTCTACTACGTTTTCATGTCACACGAAGGTCATGAGATTATGAGATACAGTCTGTTTCTTGTGAGTCTTGTCTTATAACACACAGTAAGCAATGCCAATGTGAGAAGCAGTCATCTCATGGATTAACCAACACCTTCAATTTCTATCCCTCTCACCTGCTGACCCTCCTCTGCTCCTCTGCTCACTACGTCTAATGCAAAGTTGGTTCTGAGAAGTGTTCGTAGTTCCTGGTGGGGTATCCAACAGCACTTTAACTTAACACTACTCCTTGGTGGTACTCAAATGAGCCAGCTCCGAGATCTGACTGAGGAATGGGATACCTGAGTGATATAAAAAGAATTTTGTTCACATAGCCCCTAAAAGAATTCTGAAAATTAGGCACATATTTTTAAATAACATCTAAACATTTTTAACGTAAGTTTAAACACTTTAAAAAGAGAGATGATTTCTTCCGCTCTGATACATATTAATCAGAACTCAAGAGCTGCAGATTTCACTCATTAAATCTATGGAAAATGTTTGCTATACCACGTAATCGGCAGAGCCAATCTTCATTGACAAGCCAATCAATCCAATAAGACTTCCTGTCAAAACAAGTCTGACTGTTTTTCAATCAAATATGAAGATGGTCCTGGTGACAATCATCTATCCTCTGAATGCTAAAAGGAATGGATAAATAGAGCATAGAGCCTTCTCATGTGCTCCAGCCTTAGATGAATTGGGAGGAAGAAAAAATAACTGGCAGGTGTCACCCATGCTCACAGGCAGATCAGTTTCAAAAAAAGAGATAGAAGCCAAGGATCTGAAAATTGAAACATTCTATGCCTGGGAAGTCTTGGTGACCTGGGGTGCAAGAACAGTTTGGAGACTGCTGGAAAAAGAACTTAAATTCCTCTCTGCAAGTATCTAACATGATATGAATGTAAGGTGGTATTTCCAAACAAAAACGCTGTGACTGTATTTCTTTCTGTGACTGTACCCTAAGCCTTTGGAACTATCTTAAAACAAGTATCATATTCTCTTCACCAAAATGGAGGGTCAACAGAGATGATAATCTTGCTTGTGTGGCCAACTTCATGTATAATCTTGGGCTGATAGTTCTGGTGTCCCAGGAATTGGTTCTGTGCTGGCTGGAAAATTATGCTTGGCTATCGCCCATGGGAACATAGGTTAACACCCAAGGGAATATAACATTCCGACAATAAGTTCTCTGCTTCTGTACCCACACTTGCACACCCGACCTGTGGGTTGACGATTAGTAAATAAGAGAAAAATAGATCTTTGTGTTCAGACAGAATGAGGAGTGGGGTTTAGAGCTTAAAAATCTCTACATTTCCAGGTTGCTGAATTTGGGGTCTGTGTACCCCTGGCAGACCCAGATGGCTGAATAAAGAGTGTGTTTCCTATAACTCACTGGTTTCTGGTGGTCCGTGTGTCTATCAGGGGCTGGCGGCTACAACAGTTCTATATTTTTCTGTAGTTCTTAGCAATGGTTGCTTATGTTTGAACCCTCCACCCTTGATGACCTTTTACTGTGTGCTGGCCCCAGTCTAATTCAGTTACCTTTCACCCTGAAGTTCCAAAGTTCTGCCCCACTGTCATTCTTGGGCCTCATGCTCACCTCCAGATTCTCTAGCCTTTTAGTGCCAGAAGTGGCTACATTTACAAAACGAACAAACAACTAAAACCAACAACTAAAAACAAAACAAACAAAAAAACCCTGTAAACTGTCAAGGCTATCCTGTTGTGCCAAAAGAACTGCTTATGCAAACTACTGCAAACATTTTCAAGAGAAAATAAGGAAGAGTGTAGTTATACTCCCCTGATGTTTCTGGGTTAAAGGTTGCAAGGAAATTACTGACAATGGCCAAAAAAAACAGATGCCAAAAAGACTTTATTAGGCGTTTTTTCTTCTTTGTGAGGATTTTGGTCCTTTCAGAAGCAGCTCCAAGTAATACGACAGAACCCAGTTTCCACTGTTGTGCAACTTGATCCCACGATGGGTGCTTGGGAAAGCACCTTGGGGGCGAATGGTTTCTAAGGCTCCTCATTATCAAGGTTGTCCAATCCATTTGCTAAGTTCTGAATCTTTCCGTGTCACGTGACTCTTAGAAGCAAGTCTGTGTTCCCCTCCAAATAGCCCACCACCTGGCTACACCCCACCTTCACTCGTGCCCCAGGCACCAGGTAACGCTGGGTGGTGCAGAGAGGCCACGGTGAGGGTAGCCAGGCGTTTCGACGCAATCACTGGGGTGAGGACAGGGGTGAATGCTGGAGGCGCGCGCCCGTGCAGGTGCTCGCGCACCCACAAACACACTCAGGCTTGGGGTGCAGGGCGGGGGAGGGGAGAGAGACGGCCTTACCAGATTAATGAACGTCAGGAATTTCCAGCTTCCTCCGTAGGTCTGATGAGAGGGCATTTCGATGGCCTTGTAGTTGCACAGGATAGAGCAGTAGGACAGCAGAATCGCCACCCGCAGTACCTGGCAAGGAACAAGCGCCATGTTCACCAGAGGCCTGGGCAGGCTGGGCGGCGAGGAGGGAGGGCGTGGGCGTGGGGTCGGGGAGGCGCGGGGTGCGCGCAGTGGGCAGCGGGACGCCGCGGACGGCGGGGCGGGGCGGAGCTGTGGCGGGGTGCGCCCCGTGGGACCGACGCGACTGCCAGCGCCCGGGCGACGTTCGCGGGCGGGGCGGTGTTTGCGGGCTCTCCGGGCGGCTACGGCCTGACGGGCGGCGTGGCGTCAGTTCCTCCGTCATCTCCGTCCTTCTGCTCCTGCGTCCCCGGGGCCGCGGGGGACCCGGTGGGGGGCGCCCCCTATGCGTCCCAAAAGGGTGAGGGGCGCCCCCGGGTGCGACAAGAGCTCGGGAAGAGCGCGCCAAGCTCCGAGGGCTGCTGGTGGTGGCGTCAGCCTGGCGGTGAGGGTGTCCGGCCCTGAGAGACCAGGCGCGCGGCGGGGAGGTTGGTGGCCTGGCGGGCTGCTTGGTGCTGAGGGACTGGTTGAGATGTGAACGTGGAGTGTCACCCGGGACACCTGTCCAGTGACTTGCTTTATTTTGGACCCAAATGTATTAAACTACTATGTAATTCAGTAATAGACTACTATGAAATTCCCTTATAAATTCCATTTCATTACACATCTAGGGCTTAATGGAAGGGAAATAAGTATAAACTGGAGTCCCTCTGCCTTCCAGTAAATGTTGTCACATTGGCATTGCATCAGTCTGTGGGCAGCATTTTTTTTTTTTAAGTCAACACATTTCAGCTAACTAGATGCAGGGTCAAATTATGAAAAGACAACATAGGTATTTCCTGTGGATCCATTTAAAACAGGTGTCCTCCCCAAATAGTCTCTGAGTCACAAACTGAAGAGGGGGCAGGAAGAGCAGAGTGTGAAAGTCTAAAGTCATGAATGTTTGCCTGCGTTTTTCTAATCAAATTCTAAACCAAAATAAACTCAGTACATTTTTTTTAAATTGGCTTTATAATTATGCTAATAGAAATAATATCACAAAAAATCAAGATAATTCTAAGAAGAGTCTACTAGCCTAAAACGGTTCATCATTGAAAATTTATAGTTTTATCGTCATGTAAAAGTTGGGTCTTTTTTTGAAATTGTATATCCATGCTACATGTTCATAAGATTGCAAAATTGAAAAGATCTACTGAAGATCTTACTAGGTCCTTAAAAAAATTTTATAAGTTCACGTGACATCCTCTTAGTTTGACATACCTTCCTACCTTACAATTTAGAAAATCATTACTAAGACTCCCGGTCCCCATCATTACAAAATATAATATTTTTAAAGCCATTTAAAGTTTTATTCTGTGATCATTATTTATTTTAGTAAATATAATTGAACCTATTCTAATGGGTTTGCCTTTGTTATTTTGTGACTTGCTAACCATAGTAAGATAGTTCTGTAGGTTTTTTTCTTAATAAAACATTTGCATAAACCTTAACTTGAATAATTTATAAATATGTTAGTCTACGATTTGGGGAACTTCTTGATAATTATGTATTAACATGTCCAGATTGCTCTTTTTGCCTTGTAGACCATATCTAATAATTTTAGTTATGTTTTAAAGATATTCTTTGTGAAAACAATCTACACACAGATTGTGTTTTCATAGTGTAAATAATATAATAGTGTATTGCTTTAAATTTAAAAGTATTCCTTATTGTTTAAAACTTTGTAAAATCATGTTTAATGATTGCATAGCATGACCTACTATGAACATATATTTTGCTTAAACTTTTCTGTTTTTAGATATTAAGGTTTTTTTCCAGCTTTTCAACACTGTATTACACTGTATTGTTGCATTTGGAGTTGAGAAAGCCACTTATTAAGGATTATTTGTAGCTTAAAACCAGTTAAGAAACCACCCTTTTATTACCTAATATTTTTTTACATGTGTTTATATGAATGAATTGAGCCAAAGAGAGCTTTTGCCGTAGAGGGCAGTTGGGACAGGTTAAGATTTAAGTGAAAGAAGTAGGAAAAAATCACACTTTTATCCAACAACTGATGCTCATTACAGATTTTTAAAAATTGCTTCAGGTATGAAACATAGGGCCAATGTATTTAATTCATCAGATTTTTGCTGTTAACCAGAAAGAGTTGCTATTTATAGGCCAACTGAGCAGCAACTAGCAGTTGTGCTAATATAAAAACTGGTTGCAAAAATTTTTGCTGATTTACAAATAGGCTGTATTTACTGTAGGGAACTCTGCTAAGTTAGGGGATCTCTAAATACCAGAATCTTGGAGAGAGACCTGGAACAGATTCTCCCTCACAGACCTCAAAAGGGACCAACCCTGCTGACACTTTGATTTTTACCCTCCAGAACTATGAGACAATAAATTTCTGTTGTTTTAAGCCATGCATTTGTGGCACTTTGTTAATGGCATCTTTAGGAAACTAATACAGGGAGAAAACAAATATTAGGAGAGATCATCCCTAACAGTTTTTACCACAACATCCAATGAATAGTAAAATTCCAGTGACTTGTTCTCTGCAACATTTCTCAAGTCTGAGCTTTCATTTTTATGTATGTTGCTGTTGCTTTATTGAATAAACTCTGTCATTGATCTTCCTGCCTCTGTTCTTACATCTCCATGTCACCCTTAGCACTGTCACTAGAATTATCTTCCTGAAAGTATAGGTCAGATTATATCGTTCTTCTCCTAAAAAATACTCAGTGACTCTACAGGAAATTTCACTTCTTTGGCATGGCATGCAACATCTTCAGTGGTTGATCTGACCCTTAACCCAGTGTTTTAACATCCATTATTGTGCCTTTTCAAATAATTATGAATTCTATTATCATAGGAATACTTCTTTTCTCCCAAAAAACTCAACATTTACTTTTTTATACCCTTTGGGCACTAATAATTCATATCACCTTCCCCATCTGTCAAAATTGTACTCATCTCTCAAGGTCCAGCTCTGGCAGAAATTCTTTAATAATACCTATACTTGCAAATGCTTAACTAACCAGAAAGCACTGTCACATTATGCCAAATGGCATCTTCCGAGGGGGCAGCCGATGAGCATCCCTGGCACAACCACAAGAGCCTTCTTTCTCTTTTGTAAGATGAGAAGCATACTCTCCAATAGTCTGGGATTATGGAAGCAGCTAATTAAACTCCTTTGGGATCCAGACTCTTGTCCATCTAAGGCAAGACTTTGGGGGAACTGGTAGCCTTTGCAGTAAAACAATATCACAGAAATGTGAAATGTCAGAATGGTGACATGGGTTGCTACTTCTTACCATGTTAAGCAACTTTTTACCTGAATTAAGGGCAGTTAAAATGTCTGCAGTCTTATTTATTGGCCCTCTTAGTTATTCTCGGAGCTAGTTAAAAGTCCATTTTAGAAACTAGTATAATAAATATCCAGCATGACGGAGCTCAACAAAATTAACCAAACACCATCATTTTGTTTTCAGGAAACACATGATTTGCCATGAGAGATGGCAGCATCAAGCAATCTTGTCAAGTGCCAGAAGCCAGTTTAAATTATTTGTGAAGTTGGCCAACTGAGAGCTAAGAGAGCTCTCACTGCCCTTGTCCCCAGAGAAGAGCATGGTACCCGACTGGGCCTGCTGGATACAAGATTGATTTTGACATCTTGCTCCCCAGGAGCTGAGAATCCAGTTTCCATTTTTCTCAAAAATGCATCTATCAAAAAAAGCAGGTGAATGGCTTATATCACTGACAACTAGACTATGAACATAGAAGCAGAGATCAGACTCGTAAGGATGCTTGGTAGTTTACCTGGGAATGCAGTGATCTGGCTGGGCCAAGCCACAGTTCTTAGTAAAGTCAGAAACCGCTGGAAAGACTTCTGGGAAATTTTTCCCTAGTGCACCCTTCCCCTATCTAGATGTTTCCTCTTTCACTGTGCATTTGATGACTGTGGCTGCAGTAGCCATCTTCCAAGCATGAGAAAAAGAACCAGAGAATCTCAGAGACATTTGTCCTGACATCAACACATCTGCAGAATCAGTACTTACTGTGGCCTCCTTTCAGACTTCTCGTGATGTGAGAAAAATAACCACCTATTTATTTAAAGCAGTATAGTCGAGTGTTCTGTTACATGTAGCTAAATGATGGTACAAGGAGATATTTGGGGTTATTTCCTGGAAATGCTTCAAAAAGTGCTGAATCACATGATAGTGGGATAGTACTAAGGAGAACAAGGCTCACATTTATTTATTTTTTTAAATTTAATAAGCACTTATAACACTAAGGTCCAAGTTCTGATCCGAGCACTTTACAAATATGAACTCATGTTATTCTCACCGAGGATGGTGACTATTATTATCTCTATTTTATGTAAGAGGACATGGAGGCATAGAGAAAATTACATTTTCTCTCATCTCTTACCATATCAATTATACTTCTTTATAAAACTCTTTTACAGGTTGTACTAGATCATGCAATATATACTCACAACTATTCCAAGTCTATTTTCAAGGACAACTTGAAAATATTAGTACTATTCCAGGTCTATTTTCAAGTACCACCTCCCAGATAGTATAACAGAGTATTCCTAATCCTTTCCTCTTGTCTCATAATATTTCTGTAATTCATTTCACTTATCCATATGCTATAATTGCCAAACACACCGTTGCCATTATTTTTTTGAATAAACTCTTATCTGTTGAGTAATTAGGAATAAAGACACTGAAAGGTTTTATCTTACCTTCATTTATTCTAACACATTTCCTTTCTTTATGTAGATTCTGATTTCTGATTTGTATCATTTTCCTTCCCTTTGAAGAACTTCTTTGAACATTTCTTGCAAATTAGGTCCACTGGCTTTGGGAATAAATTCTCTCAATCTTTGTTTCTCTGAGAAAATCTTTATATCTCTTATAGTATTTTAGATATATTTAATCATTATCTTATAAAATCATTTGATGCCAATGAGAATTCTGTCATCAGTCTACTTGTCATCTCTTTAGGACAATCTATACTTTCTCCTTGGTAGCTTACAGGATTTTTAAAAAGTAATCGATGTTATGCATGCTATTATGTATCTGGATATGGGTTATTTAACATGCTTGTACATTTTCAATATTTATTCACTTCTAGAAAATTTCCAGGTACTGTTTATGTAATTTGTTGAATATTTCCTCTCCTTCATTCTCTTGATTCTCTTCTTTAGAGGTTTGCTCTCACAATAAAACTCTTTCATCAGTACTCCAAGTCCCCTAAATTCTCTGTCATATTTTCTATCTCTCTCTCTCTGAGTTCATAATTATCTTCTGAAATCTCTCTTCCAATCCACTGGTTCACTCTACATTGTGTCTAATCTACTATTTATTAACCCTTTGTTGAGTTTTTTTCACTTTTAGAATTTTTTTTAGGATACTTAGGATATTTTTCACTTTTAGGATTTCAGTTAGGTTATTTCCTATTTTGACTTGTTCTTGATTCATAGTCATTGCTTTGCTTTCATGGACCAAATGCTTTCTTGCTTTTTTTTTTTTTGAATGACTTAAACATATTAATATTCAATTCTCTTTCCAATGAGTCTAATATTTTTACTTCTTCAGAAACTAATTTTTCTACTTATTGGGTCCATGTTTTGTCTTCCATGATAATTAGCTACTTCACAATTTTAGAGTTCATCAAATGCTCTTGGACCTTATTATTGAGCAGTTTTGTGTTGCTTTTGCCCTGGTTTTATGGGATTCAATGGTTTGGAAGGAATTTTTACTTGGTTTCATGGTTCTCGGTGTCTGAACCTATGTGAATGCATTTTGTCATTGGCCTAAGACAGGTAGCTTGATTTAGTACTCAAACTCCAGCTGCAAGGTGAAGAATTTCAAGTCTCTGTTTACAGAAGTGTCAGTGACTTCCAGTTCTCTGCTTAATGCAAGATATCCAGTGCCAGGAGTCTTGATTCTGATCTATCAAGAGCTTAAAATTCCTAGACCCTGAGGTGTTTATATAGGTCTTCAATGAGAAAGCCCCAAAGGATGTTATGGATCCCTGGAAGATATAAGTCCTATAGAAGACAAGCTCGAAAACAATAAGTGCAGTATGGCAATAGTCACTAGTGATAATATATAAATGAATAGAATAGAAGCTGAAAGGACATGCAACAAACCAATAAGGTTGCCACCAGGAATATAACTGGAGGAAATTGCTTTTTCTATATTATATGAATCTTTCACAATTACAGTGTATTCATATGTGACTTGTATAATTAAAAAGTTTGAAAATTGTATAATTTAAAAGTTTGAAAATTAACAATGCATACAGGAAATACGTTTTGACTCAGTATGATAAAATATAGACATTAATATCAAAAAGAGTCAATTTTTCATTATCACTTGGAAATCGAAATACAATCTTTCAGATAATACTGAAAAAGACCTGGTACATGATATAATTGTATAAGATGTAGCCAAATTATACCTTAGAAGAAATTTTATTAAAATAATTTAAATATATAACTCAGAAAATCATAAACCATCAAAATAAATCAGAAGGAAGAGGAAAGGAACTGAAAGCAATGATTTTAAAATGAGAAAACAAACATCAGAGTTTATTGATAAAAACAGTGAGGTATTACTTGAACAACTGTAAAAATAAAATAAGACAAACAAATTAGCCAACTCCCAGTAAGTCTAGACAAAAGAAAACCCAAGAAAACACAAATGTAATATTAGGAAAGAGAAAAGTGATGTAAAAGAGAAAATTATAATTTTTAAAAATGTGGACACTTTCCTGCAGATAAAAGTTTAAAATAGATCTTTTTCTAAGAAAATACAAATAACTGAATTTGATTAAGTAAAATCCAGGAAGCTTACATAGATTAATATCTATATAAAAAAAAAAAGCTGAAAATTTTATCAGATTTTTGACAAAATGGCTCTGTGCCTTGTTGGTTTTCTCAAAAAATATCAAATATTTTAAAAACTCAAATTCTGTGCAATTTAACTGCTGTACAGCTCTAAAAAAGCATACCTTCAATACAATAAACCTGATAAATACATCACAAAACCATGGGCCAATCTTTCTGATAAGCACAAATGCAAATGATTTATTATAAAATATCAAATACAGCAATATATTAAAAGAATAATATACCTGAATTTATTAAAAAAATAATATACCTAAATTTATTAAGGAACACAAAAATTGTTCAGTGTTAGAAATATGATAATATAGTTTTAGTAGATGCTGAAAGGACTTTCTCTAAATTTCAACATTACTTCTGATCAAAATTCCTAGTGAGTTATTAAAAAACAAAATTTCTTAACTTGCTAAGGAGTATTTTTCAGAAGTACAGAGTAAATATAACAATAATGAAATGTCAAAATAATCACATTGAAGTCATAAATAAAAGAATTTTTCTTGTGATTTCCATTCTCAATCAATATTCTGGAACTTCTTGCCAGTGAAAGAATGTAAGAAAAAGAAATGAAGCATATATATTGGGAGAAAAAGTAGAGTCACTTACCAAAAATTATATAACTTCTTTGGAACAAAACCAAGACAATTATTTGATTTATTAAATAGCAACAGAAAGTAAGTAAAGGAAGCAGTAAATTCAAGATTAATATACCAAAAGTCAATAACGAGTTAGAAAATGGAATGGGAGAGAAGACTCATTAACAACACTAATGAACATACCTAAGGCCTTTAATGAAATTTTAAAAGTATACCAAAGTAAAGAAGAAACCTGACCATGTTGAAAAAAGAGTATAAAGTGATAAATTATAATGAAGTTTTTGCAACTGTAGTTAAAAACTAAATGTAGCATTTGGAGAACCTTGAAAATATAATTTTTAATTTCGCTTAGAGAAGAGTAAATGAGAACAACCAAGAAAAATATTAAAAAGATAAATGAAATCTTGAACTGTAATTTATTAGAATATACTATAAAAATATAGTAATTAAAACATCCTGATACTAACAGATATGAAGTAATAGATCAATATACTTTAATTTATATGAGATTTAACTACATTCAATGGAGAAAAGACATATTGTTCAATAAATAAGTTGTAAAATTTGTGGAAGAAATGGGAAGAAATGAATTTATATTCCTACATCAAAATCATATTCTAAAATATCTCCAGATTAATACTTCAATGATAAAAAAATATTAAATGTCATGGGAGTAAAATTATTTTTATGTGGAGAACACCTTGCTAAATAAATAACATCACATGCCACAAAGAAAAAATTGAACAGAAGCGACTATAAAGATAAAAGATAAATAAAAAGACAAATGACAAAAGGAAGGAATTTAACAGTTAATGTGTTAAAATTCTCTCTCTCACAAATCGGTGAGATAAAAAACACCACTACAGAAAATCTGCAAAAAAATATAAACATAAGATTCACAAAAGAACTACAGATGATCATTAAAACTATTTCTTAAAAGATACTCAGTCTCAGCCTTTTGAGCCATGCTTCTCTTGCTCAGGCCCGCTTCCACGTCTGGAAGTGTACTCTCCCTTCTAATAAAGCTATTCTTTTCTGCTGTAAAAAAAAAAAAAGATACTCGATCTCACTTAAAATTAAATAAAAAGTAAATTTCACTCTTTCCTATCTTGCATGATGGCGAGTGAAAAAGCTGATAAACTGGACCCTAAGGAGAAGAAGCCTGAAGCCAAGAAGGCTGATGCGGGTGGCAAGGTTAAGAAGGGTAACCTCAAGGCCAACACACCTAAGAAGGGAAACCCCACTGCAGCCAGAACCTTGGCCTGGTCCGAGGAATTGGCAGATATTCCCGATTGGCCATGTATTCCAGGAAGGCCATGTACAAGAGGAAGTTTGCATATATAGTCAAAAAGCTAGGAATATGTACAGTAAATGTGATCAGTGGTTTTCTCTGAGGGGTGGGGTAGTGATTTTCACTCTTTCTTCCTTTTGAATAATTTTTCAATTTATGTCTATGTTACTTGTACTTAGAAAATATAAAACAAAAAATGAAAATTAATAAGTATATGGTACAAATGGAAACTCAAAGTTGAACTTTTGCCTAGTGCTGACTTTAAATGCCTAAAGAAAATGAATTTTAAAAGAAAATCACTTAGGCTAGTCCTAAATCTCTGTAATCAGATAGATGTCACAGAGATTTTTACTTTCCTTCTCCACTGGTTTCTCTGGGATTACTGATTAATGGACAGTGCAAAGG
Source organism: Pteropus medius (assembly GCF_902729225.1). NCBI lineage: Eukaryota > Metazoa > Chordata > Mammalia > Chiroptera > Pteropodidae > Pteropus > Pteropus medius. Next base: position 8,055,922 of record NW_024344253.1, read on the forward strand.
GCTTTGCCTAGGGTCAAGATGCCAACGTGTGGCGCCAGAGAGTCACCAAGCCCCAAACCAAACACAAGCAGGGGAGTGTCCCGCCATCAACAAAACAAGGAACCATCACGTGCCCAAACAACAGCCTGACCTATTGAGCCATTTTTCGAATCACCTCTTAACACTCTTCCATTGTTCCATGCAGCATAATTGAAGGCTACATTTGAGGACAACAGCTGCTATGAGGTAAAACCACCTGAGGCAGCTGCTAGTTTGGGCTGAAGACATTCTCTAAGGACATGAAAACATATCTAAATGTAGCAGGACATTGACTTGTAGAGAATAAAAAGAATGTTAGGAATTAAATTGGGTAGCTCATTTGGAACACAGACTGCTTATGATAGCAGAAATTCCCTCGGAGAAAATCGCAGCAAATAGATTGCAACCACAAAATGAACATGCCTCTTCCTACAAGTAATTTCATATCTTTAGAGTATCACCTGCCAGGCCAACAAATTTCATTTTCTTTACAGCTTTATAACTCTTCAGAGAGAAGATTTAAAAAACAACACCACTGTTTACGCTATTAAAATTTCAGTGCATATGTGTACTTGTACAATGGGATTAGATGGGAGAAATATCCATATGGTTGTAAAATTATTTTATAAATTATTAACTAGCTCAGGTTTCATCTGAGTAAGAAAATCATAAATTTTTCTCAGCATTTCCTTTTAAAGAGGTAATAAAGTCAGGCTATAAAAGGATTCACAACATCCTCATGGAACAATAGACGAAATCCAGGCAAATAGTTATTGGCAATAACTTGTCTTTCTCCTTAAAGAAGGGAAATTTCAAGAGTAACTTTGCAAACAAAGTAATTTTTATAGAGTGAAGGCAACACTGTACAGTCAAATGTGCATTTGATTGGAAGGTAAAATCCTGGATTCAGGCCCAGTTCTGCCATTTATTAATACATGGAATTGCACAGCTCATCGTGGCAGCATCTCCAAACCTTGAACCTCAATTTCTTTATCAAAAGATGGGATTAAACTAGAAGTTTATAGTTATCACACATGACTGTAGATTTTCAACAAAATACTATAGGGTATATATGTCCAGATTACTAATTCACAGAGTTGATAAATAATGTTAGAATGAGAAGGAATCCGAAAAAGACCTATTTAAGTAGGGACTTTCAATTTATTAAAATGAAAAATAAAAGAAATGGGAATGAAGAAAAGAAGCTACAGAAGAAGGAAGGAAAGGGGGAGAGAAGAAGAAGAGGGAGAGATGAGGAAAAGAAGGAAAGAAAGACGTGAGGGTGTAAGTTAAATTTAGAATACTTTCGAATTTTAATCTAAAAACTAATAACAGAAGTAAATTTATTTTGTTTTTAATACTGTTATAAAAATATTTTAAAATACTGTTTGTAAAATGTGCTTTTTTCAATGATAAGTGTTTTTTTCAAATTAATATTATATTTAAAGCCATAGTATATGTTGTTCTTTGCTCTTAATGCAAGGAAGGTAGTAGATAGGAAAATGGGCCAGTTTTTGTATATAAGATACATAAAATATATGTATTTCATATATTACTGGGAAGACATTTTGAGTTGTGTAATAGCAAAAAGCACTCAGATAAAATAAATTAGAAATGTTGTTTTCTCATTGAACAAGGAAAGGTGTCTATAAGAGAAAGAGACGATAAGGAATCTGATTTTTTAAAATGAAACTTTTTTAATAGTTTTAGATTTACAGAATGTTTCCAAAGATAGTACAGAGGATTGCTATATATCCTGGAGCCAGTTTCTCCTGTTCTTACCATCAACAATATACAACTGTTATATACAACAGTAAAAATAATGTACAATTGACACATTCTAATTAACTTAAATCCGTACTTTATTCAGATATCCTTTGTTTTGACCCAGTGATCTTTTTCTGTCCCAGGATTCCATTCAGGATATTATATTATGCTTAGTCATCACATCTCCCGATTTGAGCCTCTGTAATTCTCAGTTCTCCACAGCTTGGCCTCCCGTCTTCCCACCTACTAGAGTAACTGCAGTCCTGGGTCAGGCCGTATTGAAGCTGCTCTAGTCCAGCGGGTGGACGCCTTTGCCTCCAGTCCCATCATCATGAAGTCAACCGATCCTGTACTCAAGGCTCCTACTGAGGCAGCAAGTCAGCCCCGAAGTAGAGGCTTTCCGTGGGACACTGTTCTAACAACCTTTTATCTGAGCCCGATACTTCTTTGCTTTTGATTTGATCTAGAATAAAATATCTCCTGCTGAACTTTGACTTCTGCACTCATCCCCAATTCACGACCTCCCTTCAGCGTCATGCTCTGAAAAAGTGGTCTTGCCCCCCAAACTACCTTTGTTATGTGCCTCTGATTTTAAATTTGGGTTTCTGCTTTTATCCAATTCAAGATCTTTGTTAAATAACATATCTGGGTCCCCTCAGATAACTAGGAGCTTGTTTTACCCAGGCAAATCCTCTACCAGATATTGGAATCCACCAGCTAAGGCCTTGCTTTCCTGGGACACCTGAATCTCCAGCCGCTGATGATACTGGTATTGTATCATGGATCTCCTCCCAGCCCGGTGCTCTAATACACACACCAGGGACTGCCTAGATGGAGGGAATGATTGCCAGGGCCCCTCGTGGTGCCTGGCTCAGAAGATGTACTCAATTTCCTCTGAGTAAATACCCACGAGCCTAAGTCGGGGCTGTAAGTTTTCACGGAGGTCAGCTTTCACCGAGGACGGAGTGGGCCCTTTATCTGTCAGGCCTCGCTCCTTCCTGCCTGCCCTGCTTCACTGTGAGTCCTTGGCAACGCTCTCCAAATGAAATACTCTTTTAACTGAACAACTCAGCAAAAGGGGGAAACTCAGTCTTTGAAAAAAAAAAAAAACTTAGGAAGATTTGGGGGCTATTTCTTGCCTTTATCTAAGTATGAATTAAATTCTACACTACGTTTTCTGATTTTACTAACCAAAATTAAAATAGCGATTGTCTTTAAGAGGGGTCTTTTCTTGTTTAAAGCTACAGAAGTCATGACTGTCAAATTTGGTCACGGTAAACTGTTGCTTTAGCTCTTTTTATTGGACATGAAATTAATATAATCAAAATTTGAAAATTAAAGTATCTAGGAAAACCAAAAGCATTGGTTATGTACATTTTAAATTCTATTCAATTAGAGATCCTTTAGCAAGAATTTTTATTTTCTTTGAAAAATCTGAATAAGTTTTTTTAATCCAATTTCCAAAATTAGGTCGAGCAGCTAACATAAACCAAAATTTCTATAATGATTTTCTAGAATAGGCTATATTGATAAACACAATCTAGAAGGTGTTTTTCCTAATATTGCAATCACTTTACTTTATAATTAATGTTTATTATCATTTAGTAAATTATCTATTTGTAAATATTGACACCTTTGTATTTAGGTGCTTCTGCAATCTAGACCAAATACTCATTTGTATGATAAATAATAGATAAATGATTAGTGTGCCATTTGCTGTTAATATGACTGATAGAGTCCCCATTGCACTGCTTCTCTGTTCTTATTTTAGCTGATGCAAATGGTGTCTGTCATTGTCTAATGCATACATGCCTGCATAACAATTAATCTTCATGTTTCTTAAATTTGGTCTTTTTGTTTTGTCATTTCACAAGAATAGCGTTTTAAAAATGAAATGGTATAAAATGGAGCTTTAACTCAGGACCTTTTTTGCTGCTACCACTTTATTATATAAAATTGATTGTTTAGAGGCAGAATCTGGGGCTGTTTAGTGGGAAGTGTAAGAGAAGAGAAACTAGAATAAAAGCTTTTTATGGCTGGGTTTACTGGGGTGATGCAAAATGACAGAATGGTGCTTCTTCTTCCTCTGCAAGTTCACATAGCTTATAAAAGGTGACCAGCGCTGAGGCTGAAAATAACAGGAAGACCTCAGGAAGAGTGAAAAGGCCTTTTACCCATCAAACAAATATCCGTGCATCACTTACTCATATTAACATTAAAAGAAATCTAGCATATGCTTGAAAATATCCTTGCTTTATTTCTACCAAGAGCAAGACACAAAAAAAAGGCTTAAATTGAAGATATATTTATATAATATGTAATTATATGTATATTCAATTGTGATAAGAACTATTAAAATTGGAGAAAATATATCCATGACTACAGAATATAAAGGAATATAAAGTACTAAACGAATCCAGTGTCCAGATCTTGGTTTCTAATATTATTCTCCAATAAAAGGAATAAGATTCCTTGGAGAAATGTATCAAATCAACACGTTGTACACTTTAAACTTACGCAATGTTATATGTCAATTATACCTCAATATTTTTTACATTTTTACATTACTATGAAGTTGGGTCTTGCATATGTGAATACAACTTTCTTATGCGTTCCATGGATTAGAGAGATGTAGTGTTTTAAACAGCCCTCGAAATCTGGAAAATTTGAGCTCTACATTTGGACTGTTTGCATTTTCAATTGTGTTTCTAAGTCTCATCATTCTTTGGGAATTTTTTTATGTGTAAAAGGACACATGAGGCATTCTGGGAAAATGAAGTGTCGGTGACACTAAGCCCTGGCAAAGGGTGCCGCTGAGTGCTTTCCTTTTATTTTAACACATATTATCTCACTCATCTCCATGACCTCCTAAAAGGCAGATAAGCAACAGATGTTACTGGTACAAACAATCATCAGATGAAGCGGTGCCATAAAGAGGTGTAGTGGGATGAGGGTAAGTTGATTTACAGACTATGTGGGAGGAGAAGCTTTCAGAGCCAAGGGTAAATCCAGGGTTACAGTATCAGGTAAAAATGTACTTGCTGAACATTCCAGAGAGGACACTCCTCTGCTGCCTCACTTCTGGAGGCTACTCAAGACCAACTCTAGAATGGAACGAAAGTCTGTGGTTCACGTGACTGCTTTAAGAGGTAGAAATGACATGCACAGGAGGAAAACCCAGGAAGAGACCCATGGTAGCCCCTTCTTGTTCCCCTTAGAGACTTCTTAGGCTTTCCCATTTAAAAAGGAGTTACCGTCAGCATAGTCAGGGGGCTGGGGAGTTCTTTATCTCTGGCAAGTCTAAGTTAATTCTCACCTGACTGGGACGGGCATAGAGGAGATTCCTTCCATCTCCACTCTTTTGGAAAAAATAATAAAATATTTCAAGAAAAACAGTTAGACTAGAGAAAAGACATGGAAATGTAGAAATGAATAAAATGTACACCTGAAAAAATGTCAAGACTGTTTCCATGCGTGCTCTCTCTCTCTCTCTCTCTTTATTTATGCCAGTCTGGGTGGGAAAATGTGGCAGTGTACACCTTCTGAGAGAGTTTTTCATTTTTATATAAGCCTGGAATTTTACCTCAGTCACTTCAGGATGTGGGCACTCTTTAAGTGTTATGATTTCAGTTACATACGAAAAGTATAAATTTTCACTTTTGCGTTGAAAAGTATATGAAATGATGTTTGAAAATTGATTAAACAGTCCAGAAGAGTCATTCTAAAAACTGAGTTTACCAAGTGAAATGGCCCATGTGATAGTCATTTCTTTAAAAAGTGTGACGGAATTTCCCCTTTTCACTGAAATTCCCGTGGAAAATGCCATTTCTCAATGCAGAAGAGACTGAAGACCTCTTTTGGATTTCCTCACAGACAGAGGTTGTTGAACTTCAACTGGAGCTCAGCCAGGCCTTTTCGTAAGCTATTCCTTAACTAGTAAGTCATTTGGGGCATCAGGTGGCTCATTCATTGACACTCTGAACTGAGTTCCTCTTCAGTATGCTCCAAGCCCAGATTTTTATGATGACTCAAATATTAGCTCCATGGTCCTGCTGTGGCCCAAATCTGAGGTATTCCATGTAGCACTAGCAAGATCTCGCATGGCAGTTTAACATCCCTTGTCCCCTCATCATCACTTTCTGAATCCAGTTTAATAATATGTAAAATACCAAGATGTGTTTCAGTTGGTAAAACTGAAAGACAATACTTTTTACTGTAAAGCCAATGCTTGATAAAAACCCAAGCTTCCGCATATCTTTACTTATTTTTCTACTACCATCTACTACTACTCAAACTTTTCTTAGACTAATATTTTCGGATTGACATAAAGTGGTAGACTATAAACTCTCATTTTCAATAAGAATGCATTAAAACTAATAAAAGAAATGAGAGTGCCACAGAGAAATGGTTGATTCCAAGACTGAGACAAAAAAGAAAGTGCAAGATAAATCTGTAATATTTTGTGGTACCAGAAAATAAATAGACTCTCAAAAGTGATGAGAATATGTCAAGAGGATACAGGAATTAATGTCTTGACCTCATGGGGAATTCAATTGTTTATCTGATTGAAGGTATCTTCTTTTCAAGGGTCAACTTTGTTAAGAAATCTTTGTGGAAAACATGAAACTTAAGGAACTTTTCTGTTATCATTTGAAAAACAAAAGATCGAACAAACAATTGCATGTACCCAAATTACCAAAAAAATTGCAGTAGACCAATTCTTTTGAAATCATAATATTTGGAGGCACCAATTATACATGACATGGTTCAATAAAAGACATTCATACATTTAAAAATATTTGTTTTAAAAAACAATATTTTCTTACTCAATCTATATCCCTAGTTATTTTTTCTGTAAGCTGCCCACAGGTCAAAGGATAAAATTGTTATGCAGAAAAGTAATAAAGGGCAATTTCAGAAAACTTAGAAAGGCTCAAAATTCAATAAAAATCTCTATCTGCCCATCCACTCTAATATCCCTGTGAGGATCCAATAGGCCAAACAAAAATCAGCACTAGACAAAGAAAATTAGCAAGCATAAAATAAATGTATAATAAATTCATTGAAAAAAATGTAATTTTTCTGAAGGAGAGAAGAGGTACTGAACAAACAGGTTTTACACTGATCAAATTGAAGAATTCAACATGCAACAGCACCCTGTTCACATAGAAAGAAGAGATCTGTGTTCCATATCTTTTAAACCAAAGCATTCATATATTTCTTAAAACGTAAAAAGAGAAGTCCATAATTATTAAATTACTATGTATTAATAGTTAATTTAATGAACACGGATGACAAGCCCTAAATTCTATAAAACTTAATCAGAAACATTTTTTAAAGTATCTTAATATAGTTTTCTATGAAATTCAGGATTTTATTCTGTCTCATCTCCAAGTACTCTTTCATATTGTCTAAATATAAATATAGGTTTTTAAAAATATTATTAATTTACAAATATGATAGAAAAAATAAAGATACTCATTCCAATGATTTCAAGAATGTGACTAACACATCAAGTTTTGTTTATATTTTTTATGTTTACAAATAAGAAACTTCATTATGGCAGGCTTATATATATGTCATATATATCAGCGGTCTTCAACATTTTTGGCACCAGGGAACGGTGATCCTATGAGAATCTAATGCCTGATGATCTGAGCTGGAGTTGAGGCAGTGATGCTAGTGCTGGAGAGCGGCTGTAAAAACAGAGGAAGCTTCGCTCACTCACCTGCCACTCACCTCTTGCTGTATAGCTTGGTTCCTAACAGGCTACGAACCGGTACTGGTCCGAAGCCCAGGGTTGAGGACCCCTGATATATATGATAAGCTTATATATATATATGTGTGTGTGTGTGTGTGTGTGTGTGTACATACATACATACACACATATGTATATATGTATATGTCATATATGTGATAGACATATATATGATACGGTAAGCATGTATCTATGACAAATTTCCACCTTTAATTATAGAAATGAAGCACAGTGTCACATAATTTTGCATTGAAAGCACTAGGGAGATTGGCTATTCCTCTACCATATATTGTCACACTTATCATATATTTTGACATTCTATTTTGTCTGAATTAGGTACAATTTTCACCTGGAATGAAGAAGCAGATGTTTTTCGTGTAAATGATATTATTCATCAAATATGACAAAAGTTATCTTATGCTAAGTTTGGTCATAGAATAGCAGAGAAAGCAGGTATGAGTAAAGGAAAAAGCTATGGTAAAGAAAAGAGGCCCTATTAATAATTTAAAACTTCTCATGAGACCTTAGGAATTTAAGTAGATTAGACAGTGAACTAAAATGGGCCACTATCTGCCTTAAGTCAGGGCATCCAACTATAACTACTCACCATCAAAATACAACTCATTAGTCAGGATAGAAACTGGTAAATGCAGGAAGTAACATCCAAATACCATGATCATATTTGAATTCTCTCTTTGTGCTGGTTTAAAATTTTTTATTTAAAATTATAGATAATTGTGATTGACATATAATATATTCTTAATATATATTGGCTTACCTTTTGTGAAATAGGAAATATAGGAATAACATAGCCACTAGCCAGCTTGTATACCCTTGATCTTTAGTTTCTTTATGTTAAATTTATACAATGAGAACCTTTTAATGCTAAGATATCTACAGTACTCCACAGTACAAACCATTGCAATTTTTATACACTAAAACCTAGTAACACAGTACAATTCTCAAGTGTGACTGAAAAGCATCTTGACAGGTTGTTTGTCTTTTCATAAGACAATTCAACTTGATAGGCATAAGTCATTGTGTAATAGGCTATCGCAAGATGAATTAGATGTAGTTTCTCCTCTTAGAGAGAAACTTCTTGAGAATAATATCAAACATTTATTAAGCACTTCTTTTATTCCATGTCCTGCACTAAATCACTTCCTTTTATTACATGCTTACAGCAACCTGATGCTTAAAGTCATTGGCATCACAAAGTGGAAAAACAACTCAGAAAGTCAAAGAAGATGACAATGTCATGCTTTATACAACCAATAGGTAATAGAACAGCAACGCCAGACTCTAAATGCTTCACCCCAAAGCACTGTGTCTTTTTTCAAGAGAGTGGATTACTTCAAGGCAGAAAGTGATAAGTACTAAGTGGCTCCTCCAGCAAAATGCTCAGGAGTCCATGAGAAAAAAGAAGACGTCTTCATTTTTTAAGTGGCATTTGATTTGTAATTGTAATATAAGTGAAGTGATATCAAAATAGCCCCATGCAAAAACACGAGTCAAAGTGGCTGTAACAATATGTAATGTGTCTGCCATCATGGGTCAAGGATGAAAACAAGATCCACTCGAGAATGAAACAGATAGTATCTGGGGGAACTGGATTGAGTGTCTAATAGCCAAGAAGTTTGGGGACATGATGCAAAATTCTAGATGTAGTGATTGCGCGCTGCCCCTTCCCCTCCCCACTTCTGAGTCTAGCAAGGAAGTAGTTCTAAACCACACTTAAAACCAGTTAGTGGAGGATCTACTGCTGTTTAACATCTGGTTAGTCAGAACTATACCTCTTTGCTTTTGTAAATGCTTTTGCCTTGCTTAGAATTTCCCTTCTCTTTAGTCGTGTGCCTTAATCCTATCCACCCAATACAAACCATGCTTGCTCCATGAGGTTTTTTCCTATGTCACCTTCTTCTGCCCAGATCTTTCTTATGTAAATCTCCATGCTTTCTCTATATATAGATTTTAGGTTTTCAGAAAAGTTGAAAAGACATTACAGAGAATTCCTTTATGCCCCTCACTCAGAAGATTTACTCTTAAATGAGAATGGCATATTTGTCTAAACTAAGAGATTAACCAAGGTATAATACTATTAACTAAATTACAGATTTCATTCAGATTTCACTGGTTTTTCCACTAAGATCCTTTTCTGTTTGAGGATCTAATTCAGAATTCCACATTGCATTTAGTAACCACACTTTTTAAACCTTATTATTTGTGACTCATTCATTACTCTTTACTTTGCATTTGAGTAGACATTTGTCCATCTACTAAACTTGCAGTCACCCTGAAGACAGCGTTCATGACAGGTCAGATTCATTCTGTTACCCTGAAGTGACTTGCACTAATTATGTGCTTAGTAAATATTTTTAAAGTTTTTATATATAAAATAAATCATAAAAGAAGCATCAGTTTTTTCACATCCTCCTGGATTTTCTTCACCCTTGTTGGCCCTTCTTGTGCTAGTTGCTCTTCAATTCACCAACTTCTTGATGTTTACAAGCCCAGGCCTCAGACTTTGGGCCACTTCTCTTTTCCTTGTCTGCCATGGGTGAGAGGGAAGTGATCTCATCCAGTCTTGCAGCATTAAATACTTCCAATATGCTAGTGATTCTAAAATTTTATCTCCTGTCTAGATCTCTCTCCTAAAATCTAGGCGTATCTAGCAACTGCCTTCATGACTTCTAAATGTTTATGTCTAGCTGGTGTCTTACAAGTAACACATCCCAAATGGAGCTGCTGCTCTTCTTCCTCATCTCAGGCCTGCTGCTCCAGCGTTTATCTTTGTCTCAGTAAAAACAGCTCTGTTTACTCAGGTCAAACACCTGTGAATCTCCATCTCACTTTCTCTTGTACTCCGTATCCAGCCTCTCAGGAAACACTGTTTCAGAAAAGTTTAATTTTTTGCATGATTGGCCCAAAGTTCAAGAAGATGTAAATACCAAGACCAGGGCAAAATGGGAGCCCCCACATCTGGGGAAATATCTATGACGTGAGTGATTTAAACTGAGGGGTCATGAAACATGGAGAATAGGTACATGGCTCCAATAAGCAGAAGGCCTGATGAACAGAGATCTCAATCTTTTCTATATATCCTCTTATTCAATCATTTATTCAACAATGACCCAGTCATAGGCACAGCAAACAACAACGGAATGAAAAAATGTGTTTCACGCTTTCGTGTTTTTCACATTTTAGCAACAGAAGATAGACAATATATAAGTTAAAAAATAGAAAAACAAGAATTTTCCAAATAAAGATAAATGAGATGAAAAAAATAAAGCAAGATCAAATAATAGTACGTAAGAAAGCTAGGGAAGGTCACTCTGAGAAAGCAAGGCTTGAGCTGAGCCATGAAGATTAAAGCGAGAGCTTTTCAGATAGAGGGAAACAGCAAATGCAAAAATAAAATAATAAAAGAAAATGACTTAGAATGTTATAGGAAAATGAATAAGACCAGTGTGGCTATGGAATAGTAGAAGGGCATAATAGGAGATGAAATCAGTCAGAAAGGCAGGGGCCAGATTGCAAAAGTCTTCCCATGCCCTGGAAAAAGGCATCTATGTTTTATTCTAAGGGCAATGGAACGATGGAGTGTATGCAAGGATTGTATTTTAGTTTAGTCATATTTTGCAACTTGAGCTGAACATCTTAATGGTAACTAGCATATCTGACCAAGAATAATAAAAGATAATTAATGATAGTTCTATTTCCCTTGCTTCAAGAGAGCATTTAGTCTCAACGGAATCTTATCTTAATCCTTGTATCAGAAAAAAGGATTAGAACCCAAGAATGCCATTCTTTATTGATGGTACTCACCATTTGGTAATGAAATTGCTGTTTCAGGCTAATTTTAATTTTGTTATTATTGGCAAATAAAAACTCAATACATATTTCTTAAAGCTATGTATGAAAGTAGCTAGGTAGCTTTGGAAAAATAAATCACACTTTTTTCTCCTACTAAGAGGTTAAAACATACTATGGAAGTCAGGACAATGTGACTTAGATGTCTGCTCTGAACTGGTGGCCGCATATAGCCTGCCTAAACTGCTCGTTGGCTTCTCCCCCAGCCCCACCAATCTCTCTCCCCATTAATCTCCTAATGAAAGTTACATCTATAAAGCTGAAGTACCAAACTGTGCTTGTCACAAATTTGAATCCTGGGAGAAAAGAAACCTGGGAGGCATGTCTGCATAGCACAATTATTTTGCTGCTGCTTTAAAAATGCTGCTTTGAATTACTAAGATTCAATACCCTAGTTTTCTCTTCAGTTTGTAATTACCATTAGAATCCTATCAATCACAAAATTTAGCCAATTATGCTACCAAGTGTTATGTTAAAAAAAAAAATTACAGATGGCAATCTACTTTGCAAATCTCTTCTATAAAAATAAAATAATTCATTAAGTTGGTTTGCTGGCCACAAAAAAATAAAGCAAAGGAGTTTGGGGTTTGGTTCTTATTTAGCATTGGTCAGTTGCACACAAGAAAACTGGCAGGAGAAAATGCAGTACTTTCCATTTTGTGAAGGATGCCAAATAGAGTCAATTTATTGTCAGAATAACCTTGAAAATGTTCTTCTAATTTTCAGCAGATATGGTTTTGCTGAAAAGTTTTTGGCCTTTAATTAGAGACTTTTATTTAAATATCCTTTCTTGCTTCTTTTTAGAAGTTACAATCTTTTTTAAAAATTAAAGTATAGAGATCGCTTCTTGGACTTTTGGCTAAGATCAAATGTAAAGTATGGTTGACATACGATATTATATTAGTTTCAGGTGTACAACATAGTGATTCAACATTTATTTCCCTTATAATGTGGTCACCACAAAAAGTCTAGTAACCATCTGTTATGGTACTAAGTTATTCTGATATTATTGACTATACTCCCTGTGCTATATACTACATCCCCACGACTTATTTATTTTATAATTGGCAGTCTGCACTTCTTAATCCCCTTCCCCTTCTCCTCCTATCTCCCCATCTCTCCTCTCTGGCAACCATAACTTTGTTCTCTGTATTCATGAGTCTGTTTCTGTTTTGTTTGTTTGTTTCGTTTTGTTTTGTTTTTTAGATTCCATATATGAGGGGAATCATACAGTATCTGCCCTTCTCTGTCTAACTTATTTTACTTAGCATAATATCCTTGAGATCCATCCATGTTGTCACAGATGGCAAGATTTTATTCCTTTTTTATTTTTGAGTGTATGTATATGTATATATGTATATATATCACTTCTTTATCTGTTCATCTATTAGTGGACATCTAGGTTGCTTTCATATCTTGGCTATTGTTAATAATACTTCAATGAACATTGGGGGTCTTTGCATCATTATTTACAATAGCTGGGATTACAGGCCTTTTGATAGAATGATATAAATCTTGGTTTCTACTATAGATCAGCATATTCTGAGTAACTCAATTCTATAAAGGATCTGACTCAGAAGGAAGAATAAAAAGACAACACACTTGTCGTTTGGAATGCCCATTTAAACGTCACCATCCACATCTCTACAAGTTTTCTTCTAGAAGCTCATTCCTCCTTTTAATCCAAAATTGTTCTTCAAAAGATTCAAAAAGGGTAAATGAATGGAACAAACTGTATGAAAGAGAAGTATGTAGAAGACTTGGAACATCTGGGTCATATAGGACCATATTTAACCAATATGTTGTTGAAAGTTGTGTGTGTGTGAACATGTGCATGTGGGCATGCGAATATTGCAATTTCATGCACTTATCAATTACTATCCTTGAAGTAATAAAATTTTCTATGTGCAAATTCATTACTGAATGACTGGACATTTAGAATTTTAACAGTAATCTTTAACTAAATGCATTTAAGTATTACTTATGTACCAACCTACACATCGAATTTAATAATTTCAACCATCATAGGTCATTTAATTAATGCTCCTTGAGCAATGTGCATCATATTCTATACATTGTAGTATGTATGTTATAGCACATGCTTCCAACCACTTATTCTATGTCACGTGAAAGGAACATTTCAGGTTGAGGTTTCCAGTCATAGTATAAGGAAATCTTAAAGGAATACCAAAAGCATTATTTATTTTTCAAAAGCCAAACTGAAGTTTGTGAAGGAAAAATAAGTCAGCCTTTAATGGATGGAACAGAGAGTGGAAACATCTGACTGAACAGTAGGAAACTTTGTACTGTTTTGAATGCCTCACCACTACTCATGCCATCTGTCATGCATTTCTCATGAAATAAACAATTTTCAGAAATGTTTTGTCCGGGGAAGAGGCATTTTACATTTTATTGATTTATTTATTCTATGTGAATTTAAAGTAATGAAAATTGCTTGTGAAGGATGTATTTTTATACTAATAGCTAGTAATTTTTTTATTTGAAAGTATTTATTGAGGATATGAGATATGGATACACTAATAATAGATAGATCAAATGAGAAATGTGGGGGGCGGCCTGCAAAGAAAGGAAGTGCTGCCAAGAGCAAACGCTGAATTTCCTGCCGTTTTTATTTCCCTAAATCAGAGTTGCTGAGAAAAGGTCTGGCTGATGGAAGAAACTGGGGGAAGGGAGAGGAAAGATGACTCTTCTCCAGGGGGCTCCTTCATAAAATTTTTTAACTGTTGCTACAATCTGGCCATATTTTTATGCCAGAGGAAAACATGACATTTTCCTCATTATTTATGATTTTCATATTCTGTCTCAGTTGATTATACAAGTCTCTTCCCACCATTCCATATGTGAAAATTAAGTTTTCTTAAATAATTATCATTTCCTTAATAATCCAGGATCATTTTCCATGACAGTCCAATGACACCTTTGACTTTGACCATTGATGACTTGCAATGTTTTTAACACCACATTTCTAGGATTTCTTCTACTTAATCATTTTTACCTTAGTATTTTTTCTTTTGTTTCTTCCTTCCTATAAATGCCATTTTTTCCAGTATCAAGGAGACGAATGTTGTGACATTAGGTTTTGAATCTATTCTCAGCTCCAATTTAACTATATGTTCTGGACTAGTTAATAAACCTCCTGTTTCTCCGATGGTAAAGGGGTGATGATGATGAGCACTCCCTAGGGCTGTGGTGAAGGCTGAAAGAGATAATGTATTTAGAGCATCTGGTTCATATTAGGAAATAAATGTTTTTCCCTTTCCACACTTATTTCCTTTGTTTCTTTAATCATTCTTCCCATTACTGTATCTGTCTTTCCTGTGATGTCTTTTATTCATCAGCTTCTCCTCCCACCCTGCATTCATGGTACCACCTTTGTCCTTCTCATGGATGGATGACAAGAGAGAGGCTCTGTGTGCTGAGACCATGTACTCCCCCATCTATTATGTTAAGTTCCAAATAATTTTAATGCTCTAAAATTCATACTTCATAGATCATAAAAAGTAGCAGGAGTTCTCAAACTACCAGAGCGATTCTGGCCTCAATTCATGCTTCTTAAGTTTAATTTATCTTTCATTTACATACTTCAGTATCTTCAGAGGCCCAGCCAAATTTTGTTGCTTTCTTCCTTCATGCCCCACTCTCATATCTCTCATTGTAATTTCAGTATTTTTTTGATTGCTATTAACACTTTTCTCTCCCTTTTGATTATCCTTTAATTAGGTATCCATTTGAGATGAAAGTGATCTTTCTGGTTAAATCCAGTGGCCTAGCATTCCTAAATATATTTGCCCTGCACTGGCATTAGTACTGATCCCAGGCCTTGCTGTTTACTCCAATCTATTCTTCTGTGGTAGCACCTGTTTCTTACATCTCTCAGCCTAATCCTAATTCTCATATGTGGCATAGTTTCCCATTATGGTGCCTCTTTATCTGAAACATCTTTTGTAAACACTTTTTTTTTTCCCACTTTTTCCAGGCACTGAAAAAACCTGAAACACCACCTATTTTTCATTTTATCGTATT